>NW_006263534.1:823998-827038 GCF_000469605.1 Apis dorsata | reverse complement strand
TTTTTTTTTTTTTTTTTCGTTTTGAAAGACCTCGTTTAGCAGATCGCGAGGTCGACCGCATCCTTCATTGTTTAAATTCACGTCGTGCCGCTTCAAATTAGTCCTGGATGGAGGAACGATTAACGTTCTATGGGGGGGTTGGTTGCGTGGCGAGGGGCGTAGTTGGTGGCGTAGGGGCTGTGCCCGGTTCCCATGAAGGTCCGTTGGGGGCCATCGCTCGACCATATGGTTGGACAAGTGTAGCGGCAGATTTAAATAACCGTTGGTGGACGGATATCTTTCTCAATTTTATAAGCCCAGCTAATATTCCATCCACCGTACGTCGATTGCCTCTATTTTATCTTTTATCATTTCTTGTATTAAAACTTTAAAATCGTTTTGATCATTTTGTATAAAATATTTTTTCAATCCTTCGCAATTTTAACGTAAATCGATTTCTCGATGAACGAATTTATTAAAATTAGAAAGAAAGTGAAAAATGGAATCGTAATGATATAAAGAAGACCGTTCTTACTTGATTTAAAATACTACAAAAATTTAACTTGAAAAACACATACATTTTTATGCAAAGAAATTTTAAAATTTTCTTCTCGTTATCTTTTTCTATATGAGGAAAATTAAATATCTTATACAGCTTTCTATCGAATGTCAGTGTACAAGATTAATTGGAAATAACCAGTGCTCGAAAATTCACTTTCGAACATTACCTGTCTCGCCACCCCTTAGAGGGGGTAAATGGAGGTTTGACCGTTGGATCGGTCCGGAATCCCCGTCATTAAAAATTACACGCTGTCCCGTTCACGGCCTCCTGATTTTACCTGCCTGTCGGGGGTGAAGGGAGTCCGCAGGGGGCATAGCGAGCCTCACCTGCGATTGGTCGGACTCCGGCCTCGCTGTTACCAATAGGAAGCGGTCCCCGGCACCCCGTTCCTGTTTTCAGTTGTGGGATAACGTGCCACCAGCTAACCGGTGCATCATTGTATCCATTGTCTTCGCCGACTGCAGCATCGTGACCGAGTTGCGCGAGAAGAAGGCACTTTGTCGCGATCTTTGTGGCTTGTGTTCGTTAATCCTCTTCTTGGAGGGGAATTTTTTGTCGAAAAGAAATTTCCTCCATTTATTTTTTTTAAACAAATAGCGAAACGATAACTTCGCGCGTGGCGTAAAAATTATAAAAAATTCGTTTCTTAATTTTCCAAAGGTATTATTCGAGTCAGTCATTTGACAAGTGCTGAGATAATTTCTGCCTCATCGATTCTCCTTTTATCAACTTTTCTTCCATCGTATGGAAAAAGTGATGATGATAGTTTCGCGCGTAAAGTTATAAAAGATTCGTTTCATCTCTTAATTTTTATTATTCGAGTCAATCATTTGACAAGTGTCGAGATAATTTCTGTGTCATCGATTCTCTATAGACGAAAAATAAAAAAAAAGGAAAGGAAAGGAACGATTTAGGACGGAGAAGGAAAGAAGAATGGTGAGTTCTTCCGAGCGGATAGATAAAACGATAGTGCCGGTTTGATTTAATAATTCAGGAACAATCGTGGCGTCCACTTGTCACGCCACTCTCCTCTGCTGGCTCCCCGCGCGATTCTCGATCACGTAATTCGCCCAACACCAGGACGGGTCACGTATCATCGTTCTCGGGGGTGTAATTTATAGAGCCGCAGCCGGTCACAATGTGGGACGGAATTATGACTTCCCAGACTGTCTCTGTTCCTCGCTGCCTCGTTTCACGTGCCTTTTCTTCTTTGTGCTTATAGCCTCGCAACACAGTGGAACCGTAGACGAGGACAAGGAGGACGAGGAGGAGGGCGAGACTAGATGCACCGTCTGCGACAAACCGTTTCAAGATATCGAATTGTAAGTAGCATAAAAAATTCCCAATTTTTTTTATCTCCCTCAATCACAAACACCAGTTCAAAATTTTAATCTTCGTTTAAGTCCATTTCGATTACTCGAAGAATAATTTAAAATTTGATTCTTGTTGATATCCATGCTTATTTTCGAACGCTTCTTTTTTTAATCCTTGACACTTTTTATCGAGAAAAATTATTATTATTACGAATTGATAATCGTGGTGAAATCAATGTTACAAAGCTTACAAAGGATTCGTGACTGGTCGTCACGTGTTTTTCAAAATCAGATTGCGAGAATCGTCCTCTCTAATGATACATCGAAGTACGATGAATCGCTTCGAAAGCTTAATCTATGTATCGATGCCAGATACGAATTTTCATATTTATAAATTAAAACGTTGGAGGGGGAAAAAGAAAGAAAACAATAAATGGAACGGTGTTGGGGATAATCGGTTCGATCGGTTTGATTCGACGGATAAATTGTTGGGTAATGGACGAGATGGAGGAACCGAGAGGCGCGTTATCCACTCGAAATCTGAGCGTTAGCCGTGCACGGAAAAGAGGGGCCCCGAGCACGCAAATCATTTCGAGGGTTGCTTTCGAGAATTACGATAGCTTTTTCAGGGTTGTTCGAGGCTGTTTGCGCGCCACCATTAAACGAAAAGTCAAATACTTGACCGATGCCCGAATCGTCGCGTGAAAGCTCGTGTTATTTACCTTCCAATCTCTTCCCACGATACGAAAGGATGCAGTTCTAATTATATCACAAATCAAATCTTCTTTAATTAAAAATAAATATACATCTTCCTCTTTATTTGCACTACCCTTCAATTTTCCTTCTCCTAGACAGAACAATTTGTAATTAAATCAATCTTACCATATTTTTATTTCTATTCAACTCTTTCGAGTGTAAAACATCCCCTTTTTCTTAATAGGACTTACTTTTTAACTTGATCTAAATATCCTAAATAATTCGATTGAATTAAACGTCTAATTAATTTATTTTTTTAATCTTCCGTATCATTTTATATTCACAACGTAACTTATTTACTTCCTTCCATCGCCGAGTGATATCTCGTCTAAAATAAAATAAGAATAAAAAAAAAATAATTATCTCGCGTTGCATAACCGGAGGGGAGAGGGAGAGTGGTCCAATTTCGGACATCCATTTCGTCCCGTTC
>NW_006263534.1:823225-823728 GCF_000469605.1 Apis dorsata | reverse complement strand
GCCGCTTCCGTGAGCCTCGGCTCGGCAGAGTCACCTGTTGTGGCACATAAAGTACGCGCGAGATCCGCATTCGGTTGCATCGAGCCACCCCCTTATGCATCATCGAAGGCGTCGCGTGCCCGCAGCTCATCTGGCACGGCGCACCGTCACCGTGAACCTACTATCTCACCACGAATAGGTTTCACGCGACACGTGTGTTCGAGGGTGTAAAATCAATGCCGGCCACCACACCATGGCACATCCTGTGACCATAACCCGTGCCCAACCTCGCGACACCCCGCGCTTGCAACCAACCCAGCTTGCTCCGTGTGTGTGTGTATGTTCACCAACCCCTGACTGCCCGTGCCGCGGACACCTCTCTCTTTCTCACTCGCGACCCTTCCTTCGTTCCCTTTCCTCCCCGTGTGTGTGTACCTACGATCACCACCCTCTTCCTTCGGGGGCGTGTGACCGTTATTACGCGAGAGCTTGTCCGCTGCCGCGCTACCGGAGTCACTTAGTCA
>NW_006263534.1:822874-823206 GCF_000469605.1 Apis dorsata | reverse complement strand
ATCCTCGACTGCACCGAGCGCAGTCTTGGCCGGTGCGCTGCCCCGGATCGATTATATCTCGCCAATTTTCTTGCTCCAATGGAGATTTCCAACGGATTATAGAGAGGTTTTTCTCTTCTTCTTCTATACATCTTTAAGACGGAGTGCCTCTCTTTCTCTTGAAACTGTCGCTCTTCCGGGTTTAAGAGAGAGAGAGAGAGAGAGAGGGAGATAAGATAATAGAAGTGATAATCCAGCGTTGGGATTTCGATAAAAGTGTTACGTTTCACGCGTGACGATTCTCGTCGACTTTTCTGGTTTCAGATTGGACAGTCACCTGATAACCTGCCACA
>NW_006263534.1:822364-822826 GCF_000469605.1 Apis dorsata | reverse complement strand
ACCCGGCGGAGCAGCATCGGTGCGACAATTGTCCCAGAGCGTACGCCTGGCGACCGTTGCTGGTACGCCACCGAGCGATCGTTCACGGTGATCTTCGAAACTACCCTTGCGAGAATTGTCCGAAGGTAAGCATCACCTTTGACATGCGACTAGCCACGAAACGACACGTTTCCCCCCTTGAGTAACATCTTCAAAGTTTCGCTAACAGTCGGACAAACCGCAGGTCTTCACGGACCCGTCCAACCTTCAGCGCCACATCCGGACCCATCACGTGGGCGCGAGGAGCCACGCGTGCACCGAGTGCGGCAAGACGTTCGCGACCAGTTCCGGCCTCAAGCAGCACACCCACATCCACAGCAGCGTGAAACCGTTCCAGTGCGAGGTCTGCTTCAAGGCGTACACCCAGTTCTCCAATCTATGCCGGCACAAACGCATGCACGCCGATTGCCGCATGCAGATCAA
>NW_006263534.1:819099-820856 GCF_000469605.1 Apis dorsata | reverse complement strand
TCACCCGGGAGCAGCAACGAGAACGAGCGCGAGGACACTTACTTCGACGAGATCAGGTCGTTCATGGGCAAAGTGACTTACGGGGGCGAAGCTGGTTACGGATTGCCACCCCATCCGGCCTATCTGCCCAGCCGGCTTCACGAGATGCACGAGTCCAAGATGGAGACCGAGTACGACGAGGACGAGGACAGCGAGGAAGGCGTGTCCCCCCTGGACGAGACGGATGGCATGTCCCCGGCCGAGACCAAGGAGTCGGCAACCCCGCCGCCCCAGTACGATCTGAAGCTGAGGGAGAAGCAGGAGCTGCTCAACAACAACACGGCGGAACCCGTGATCGAGATCTCCACATAGCTCGTTGGCCGGATACCTTGAAGAGGATGAGGATGAGGATCGTTTATCGAGGATTATGGAGTGTTGCTCCAATCGCACCGTTATTCGAACGATCTTACGAAGATGTCTCGAATGTAACTGTTACGTTGTATGATCGTACATATATATATATATATATATGTATCGAGGAAAAGGCCTTCGAAATCGTGTTTCGAGGTAGTAGTGAAAAAGAGTGATCGATCGAGTCGGACTTCCTTTCGAAGAAACGATGAAAAAGAAAAAAAGACATTAAGGACGCTGAACAAAAGCGCGTTTGCGATGATCCACATAAGACATTCTCCAGTCCCTCTTATTTTCCAAGTCTTTATTTTTTCTTTCTTTTTTTCCCCCTTTTTTTCCTTTCGCACCGCAAAGAGTGAGAATCCAAGCGAGATCGAACGAAATTCACTGTACTTTCTCATTCACACGAGCAAAAAAAAAAAAAAAAAGAGAACACACGTACACGTACACTCATACACATACACATACGTACACGTATTCACGTTCGTTACGGGCAAGTTGTTCAATAGTGTAGTTCCTACAGGCTCGTTTCCATTCTACACACGCGCACGTAATTAATAATCGTTCGAACTTTTTCTCCCATTTCCGCTCATCGACCTGAAAAATCAGTCGATCATCGTAGTATTATTTATTCATATTGCGAGTTACTTTGCGAGTGAAACTGTCTCGTACGTGAAGACAGGACCCGGATTCGAGTTTCTAAAACTCGATTTCCCTTTCCTAGTGGTATATATATGTATATATATATATTCGCGCAGGACGATTTAATCGTGAAGCGAGATTCATGGATATTCGAGATCAGGCCTCCGTTAAAGGCGGAGCCACGAAATGATTATTCAACAAATGTTTCTTATCTTTTCTTTTTTGTTTTCCTTCTTTCTTTTTTTTTTTTGTTAGCTAATAGCAATCGATTGTTGCAATCGTCGATCGAAAGTGTGAATCGGATAAACCTCGTGCTCGAATAGGTAGGAAAGGATAACGTAAATTCTGGCGTTGGTCGACGCGAAGCCAAAGCGACGAGGATGGATAATTAGCGAAACGAGCGTGTAATTAGAAGAGAGAGTGAGAGAGAGAGAGAGAGAGGGTAACGTTTTATGAGAATCTGTGTACAAATTTCTATTAGATGATAATAACGTTTGTAAAAAGGAAGAAAAAAGAAGTTCTCCGTGATTTTTAATATATATATATTATATATATATATATAAATAGATATTATATATATACATATGCATATATTATAAATATGATTGCGATCTTATCGATTTTATCGTGGCACGTGAAGGATCACGAGAAGTACTTTGCGGGAAGGGCGCATAATTGTTACGTTTATTTCAGTGGATGGTTGATAAAAAGATCGCGTGTTCACA
>NW_006263534.1:811586-818825 GCF_000469605.1 Apis dorsata | reverse complement strand
AAAACGTTTCGAATTTTGTATAGGCGTAGGCGTGTACAAAAACCAAAAAAAAAACAAAAAAAAAGAAAAAAAAAAAGAGAAAAAAGAAGAAGAAATAAAGTTATTTCCTTTCTTTTCTTTCGATCATTCCCAGGCAACGTTTTTTTGTGAATAGCGTTTTCGTAAATGGCGTTGACGAACATAGAATGTTCTTCTGTTTTTTCACATAAGGTTTTACGAATACGTGTTCTACATATCTCTCCCTGTCTCATCCTTCTCTCTGATTAATAGACGATAACAAACTTACGGATTGATTAAGCATACTTATGTCGATCATACTAATTAAGAGCGATTATATTATGACTCTATCTATACATACTGTATAAAAGCATCCTGTAACTTCATTATGATTACTATTAAAATATTACACTTCAACCATGGCGACGTTAGATCATTGATCATCCAATAGTTTCTTCTTTGTATTATTAATTTGGAATATTTATAGTGGAATTTAATAGAAATTTTGTGTAATTTTTTATATTGAACGTATTCAATTAATACTTATAAAATAAAAAAAATATATATACATACATATGTATATATATATATATATATGGGATTTTGTGTCCCATGTTTTAAAACATCGCGTAAAAAAAATCACAGTGTTTGTTATACCTTCTATTTAGAGCATTATTTTCAATTCGTGATTCATAAAAGTTGATAAAGTTTTGGTAAACATTTTACAAATTGTAACTTTATTCTTCTAACTTTTTTATATATTGAAAGTATAGTTGCCGAAAATATACACAATTTCGCCAAGTATATTCCGTTCAATATCGTACATTTTACATAGCATAGGATATAACACGTATATCTTTATATAGTTGTAAAAAATAGAATAAAAGTTATATAGGAACATATAAGAATGAGAAGAAAAACGCGTCATATATATATATTTTATTTCATATATATACACGCATATATTTTCTAAGTGCTTTATTCGGTATAAATTAGAAAGTAGATAAAAATTTTTAATTATTTTATCAAATAAAAAAGATAAAAAATTAATTAGATATTGAAGCTTTTCGAACGCGTTACATAGCAAGTATAGACAAGGAAAGTAAATAACGAGAAAAGGACAGAGATAGAATAAAAATTCGGGAATCAGCGCCATCTTCAGAGTGCCGCAAGTGAAACTAAATGTAAATAAAGAGGGCAAATAATAAGAAAAGGATAGAGATAGGTCAAAATTGACTATTAGCGACATCTTTCGGAATTATCAGATAATATAGGATAAATGAGAGTAAGAATTGACAACCAGCGCCATCTCTAAAAAGATAATTTTATTCTTTAGAGATAGTGCTTATCTTCACTTTTTATTCTTTAGTTTACTTAAAAAGTTACTTTGACACACCAGAGATGGCGCTAATAGTCACGTTTACTATATCTTTATCCTTCTCTTTCTATTCTCTATCCTTATCTATTAGTTTCATTTGCACTCTAGAGATGGCGCTGATTTTCACATTTTTAACTTATCTCTATCCTTCTTCCGCTATATCGTTCTCCTTGTCTAACTTACTCTTGGCGCGTCATCACGTACGAGATATGGGATACCAATTCATCACTCGTCATTTATCTTAACTTTTTGAAATTCAAATTTAGATATAATAAATGGTTTATAAATCTTTATAAATCAATTCTTGAATCTATTTAAAATCTTCATTGTTTCAAATGGCATAATATATATAGATATATTAAAGATAACGATTGTCTCGCGAGTAGACAAGAAATTAAGCGCATCGCGTTAGAAATGACAAAGTTTCACAATGACGAGTTAATTGTCTCCTATTGAATTAACGAGCGCTGAACTTTGCCTTTACACGCAATTTGATCGTCTGAATCGAACTCTTATGCTTATCCAATCTTCATTATAGTATACGCTTCGACTTTTCATTCAAGAACGTTCGATTCATATCGTATTTGATCTTGATGAGAGGGAAAGAGGATTTTGATTATTATTAAAATTTTATTTAAACGAAGAAAATATTAGAAATTGGAAATTTGATTGATATTTAACATGCATGTTTTTAATATATTCCACGATTCTTCTTTAAAGATTTTTCTATGAAATTAACGATAACAATAAAGAACTTTATTATTTCATGGTTCAAGAAACAAAGAAAGAAAAAAAAAAAAGTAAACGATTTGTTACACTTGAAGTAGAAAAAACAATATGCAAATTATTGCAAATTGGATGATGATCTTTTCTGCGAATCCGTTTAATTGATTCCAATTAAGCGCGATTTTTCCCAATTATATAATCTAATTTTAATTATAATCTATCTTTAATTATAATCTGTCTTACAAAATTCCTTGATTTTCAATTATAAGTATTATCATAAATATGAATATCATAAATATTCGTAGTATTTGAACAAGTCTTATTCAAATGAATTACAAAATGAATTTTATCGTAACGATAAAACTAAGACCTTTTTCTCAAAATTCTTTTCTTCGATTCAATTTTATTTCCGAAACTTCGATCGGAAACTTTTTGACGAATTTCATTTCAACTTCAAGTCTGGATCTATCCATAAGACAGAAAATTGAAACTCGAACAGTTACAATTTCCAAACATTCAACATTCGACTCGGTAGAAATGACCGAATCGGTCGTAAAGATCGGCTCAATTGGCTCGAGAAGTCGAAGAATGTTGGAGAAAAAGAGGAGCGTACCGTTTTCTTCGGCCCTCCTTGCGAAAGGGGATCGCGATCCAGGGAAAGATCTACGGAACGGATGGTGATCCACGAAACGAGCGATCGGCGACCGATCGCGACGCAACAGATCGAACGATGAGGCAATAATTCTACGCGCGAACGAGCATTACTGCCAACGTGATGCTTGACAAAAAACGGCTGAGCCAATCGCAAAATTCCGCGCGCTCCTCAACCGCGTTTAGAAAGTGGAAAAAATCGATCATTGCTGCCGATACGCCGATTTCGATTGGCCATTGCTTCCATTGTTGTCTCATTTATCGCCCCGTATCTCCCCGATCAGAGATATCTCGGGATCGAGATAATTCTACCTCTCTCGTCGAATCGCAATTAACCACGCTCCGCTCTTGTCGATCATCGAGATCTTTATGTTATATTACTCTGCCATCGATATTTTTCATCAAATACTCTACCATCGCGTATTTTTCAGATAACAATTTCAATACTTTTCCATGGATCGACTCATCCTTATTTATAGAAATATCTATCTCCCCAACCAGCCAATTCAGATTTTATTTATCTCGAAAGAAAAAAATGAAAAAATGATATCTCTCTTCACCCGATTCTTCTCGATTTTCGTGATGGAATCCGATCGTTCGAAACGTTCGTCTCCTTTTTTTCAGGAGCAGCTCATTCCTCGTTCGTTTTTCTCGTTTTCTCATCTGGCCAAGTCGCGCGCGTCTCTCCTTTCATTTTAACGCATGATCGCGCACCCGATCCGAACGAGCAACACACCCACCGATCTCTAATCCATTCCTCTACGCACCGATCCGCGTAGAATAGAAAACATCGCTTCTTGTTCGTCGACGTGTGCCGATTAATCCGTTTCTTCGATCCGTTCATACCGTTCATAGATCGTTTATCAATCGATCGACTTCGTTCGGATAATATCGAAGCTGGGGGAGGAGAGAGGTGCTTTAAAAGCTCTATCTACACCGGGTCGATGGTTAAAAAGATTTATGAAGAAAAAAAAAAAAAGAAACGTCGAAGACTTAATTACCGATTGTCCCTTCTTAAAATGTGTAAAATGAATCACCACGATCTTTATTGAACTCTACGCCTACACGCGTTGGATAAGAACGCGTAAAAAACGAAGGATTTACGATTCCCGGATTCGCAGATCCGTCTCCTCCACTTGCTCTCCACTTTGGCCAGGTGTGGCGCACGCACACACTGTTCGCGTCACAATACCGCTTTCCAAAGGATCGTGTAACGAGGATCGCGATCGATTTCTTCTTCCGTCCCGCGGCAACGATCGATCTCTAGCGGATATAAGCAAGCAAGTATAAGGAGTATAAGGAACGGTGAACGCTACACCGCGCGTATGCACGAGCGAGCTACGCGCTCGTTCACCCAAAAGGATAAATTTAGATTACTTTCACTGTTTGACGAAGCTCGGGTATACGAAGCTACGTGTATATCGAGATCATTCTTCTTCTTCTTCTTCTTCTTCTTTTTTTTCTTCGATGATAAACGAGCGAATGATGTTGCTCTTCTTTCTTTTTGAAGAAAGTAGTTTTGTGAAAAAAGACTTGTGAAAAGCATTGGATATAAGTATTCGTGGATATGCGAGCATTCTTCTTTCTCGATTTGTGAATAATATTCGTTATTGCTCTTCTTTCTTTTAGAAGATTTCGCTGTTGCTCTTCTTTCTTTTAGAAGATTTCGCTGTTGCTCTTTTTTCTTTTAGAAGAAAATAGTTTTCGAGTTGTGAAAAGCATTGGACACAAGTATTCGTGAATAGTATTCGCTATTATTCTTCTTTCTTTTAGAAGAAAGTAGTTTTCGAGTTGTGAAAAGTATTGGACACAAGTATTCGTGAATAATATTCGCTATTATTCTTCTTTCTTTTAGAAGAAAGTTTTCGATTTGTGAAAAACATTAGATATTCGTGGATATGCGAGTATTCTTCTTCTTCGATTTGTTGATAATATTCGCTGTTGCTCTTCTTTCTTTTAGAAGAAAGTAATTTTCGAGTTGAAAAACATTGGACACAAGTATTCGTGGAATTATGGTATTTTTGGAGGATATTCTTCTTCTTTGTATACTTTAAAAGTGTTCCTTTATTCTTCTTTTCTTCGAATATTGTTATTGTTTCCTTTGAAAATTTTAAAAGGATACACAATACTCGTGATTATTCTCCCTTTTTTCTTCAACTGAATTGAAAAAAACGTGGATATTACTTGTATTTGTTTCGTAACGTTTCACGTAGGACGCGTAGGAGGAGACGTCGAACCGATTGAAATATCTTGCAGGAACACGACAAATTGTAGCTGTTCGAATATGAAGAAGCCCGCGAGAGAGGGATCGGGCCTGCCCTCCATTACCGGCGTTCCCTCGGTTGTACCACGTCGAGATAAACAAGCCGATTAAGCGGAAGATTAACTATCTCGCGCTAAAACAAGCTTATCTGCGCGTCTGTTTCGACACGAGGCCGACGTCATCTTTCCTATCCCAGATTCGCAGTTATCCTCGATCAACGATCAACCGATCATCTCTTCCACTTCCGGGATCCTCTCCTTCCCTTCCTTTCGAAGGAATTTTCCAATTTTAAGATTCATCCAAATAAAAAAAAAAAAAAAAAAAAAAGAAACTCGTCCAATTGCACGCTTTTAAAATTTTCATCGAGCCAAGAAATTTTCCAACGATTCCAATCCGCGACGCTGGTCGTCCTTAAGCGCATATCCGTAATATCATGCAAAGTAGGAGGAAGAAGTTTTTACTTTATGTAACGAATTCATGTTAAGACGCGCCTATATAATAATAATACACGTATATATCCACTCATCCGATTAACGAATCGGAAAATTTCCATTATCTCGTTATAACGATCGTTACGAATGCGCGCGTATCGATGAAGAAAAACAAAAAAAAAAAAAAAAAAAAAAAAAAGGAAAAAACTCGAACGAGAATCCGTCGACCTATCACCTCGCGACGATCGAGGCTGTCCTCGCCTCCTCCTCGATCGAGGCGACGATCGTTATCTGCTCGCGCGTGGGCGTCTCGCGCGAACCCATACGTTACGGGTATACCGTTTCGCGGTTTATAACGTCTCAATAATTGCACGCGGGAGAGAAGCAGGATTAATCGAAAACTTAACCCATCCCCGATCTTTTCTCGCGTCGAAACGTAAAGGGATCGATAAGAAACGGGAGGATTTGAATTATTTCTATCTCGATCTATCCACGAGAATTGAAATTGAAGCGGAGTTGCGTTTCTACGCAAGCTTCGAGCTCTCGCGATTGGAGAGAATCTCAAGTGTGACCCGAGCGCGGGAGTGTGGGAGTCGATGGCATTGGGCGGAAGAGCAGGAGGATAAGAAGACACGTGTGCGCGATCTACGCGCGTGGATTTTGCGCTACGCTGAGCTGGTTGGCGAAGGATCAGGCGAGAATGTATATATATCGTGTATTTACGTGTCGTGGAAGCGATAACAAAAGAGCAATTGGATATTCATCGATTAATGATTCGTGAATTGAAATTAATAATAAACTTGATTGGTTAATGATATGATAGAAGCGAATCGAAAAATTTGAACAAAATTTGTATCCTTAATTACTGTGGGAAGGAGTATGAAAAATTTCATTGAAAAAAATCAACAACGAAGAGTCTAGAATTTCTCTCGAAAACAATCCTCTATATTTTTTAATTTAATTATTTTCAAAATGGAGTCGCCAACGAATTACTTCTGAATTTGGGAAGGAGTATGAAAAATTTCATTGAAAAAAATCAACAACGAAGAGTTCAACACTAGAATTTCCTTCGAAAACGATCCCCTATATTTTTTAATTTAATTACTTTCAAAATGGAGTCGCCAACGAATTACTTCTGTCTTCTGAATTTGTCTTGGAAATTTGTCAATGAATTAATTTCTCCCCTTTTCTTTAAAGGAAAAGTTTAATCCTGAGCGTGTATTAAGCAACAGATTTAATTTGGAATCGTTTGTGACGACACGTGTGAACGACGTGGAATGGCGTGTCGGTGAAAATGTCAGGCGCGTTTGGTGAATCGGATTCTAGTAGTAAGAAAGGAGAGGAGTTCCCTCCATTCAGAGGGAGCATCGGTTGCTTGACGACGACATCGACGGTAGCGGAATAGGATAAGCTTCAGGGCTACGGTGAACAGATCAGATAAATGGCTGGCTCGATCGTACTTGGATGGAATATAAATCTTCGGAAGACGGTAGCCTTGTCGATATGAAGCGTTTCAAGGAATTCGTGCTACCGGCCGATCGAATGGAAATTAGCCGACTCGCTTTTGCGTCGATCCTCCGATAATCACGTATGATGAGTAACGACCAACGATATTATCCATGTATATATAATGTTCGTCTCGTCAAGAAACGAGATTCGTGCCAATATCTAATTTTAATTCACACTCTTAAACGCTCCTCTTGCAGCACGCTTATCTCGTTATTATTATTTCAATTTTTCACTCACTTCGTTCTCTCGCTTTACTTTTTCTAGCTCACCGTAGAAAAATGAGA
>NW_006263534.1:807091-811175 GCF_000469605.1 Apis dorsata | reverse complement strand
TATATATATATATATATAAGACGGGATAGTTACGTAAGGTAAGAGAGCGGTTCGTCAAACCGAGGAGGAGCATAATTTCACTTCTCTCGGTTCGATTCTTTTTCGCGAGACGAAGGGAAGGATCAAAGGGGAAACGATCGTGGGTAGAGGAGCACACGATACATGGGCGCGTGCACCGTAGTACCTGACACACGATCGCGGCCCTCTTCCACATTTATCAACGGGTGAAATGTCAGCGGATCCCATGAATCGAGCCGGCGAACGAAGATCATCCCATTCACATGAGGGGATCGAGCGACATCCTTGCCTCGCGGAAATGTCAATGTATACGAATAAATCTAATCTAAATTATCCATATTAACTTTTCCTCCCAATATTCAATATTTCGAAACGAATGGACTCTCTCGTGTATCGTCATAAATAAACTATAGATCGTTGAACGTAACAAATATCGTCGAAATGATCGATACGAATTTTTCGTCGGATCGTAGCAGAGCCTCGACTTTGAGATCGTACGTGGGAACGCGCTTTAAAAGGAAACCGATGTACCCGAGTTTAGCACTCGAGACAAAGCCAACAAATTAGTGGCAAATGTCGTGGACGAAAGTGGAACGAGTGCAAGAGCGAGAGCTAGCCGGTTTCGTTCCGTTTCCCAAAGAATAAAAATAAGAAAAAAAAAAAAAAGATAGAATAGAAAAGAAAGAGAGAAAGAGAGAGAGATAGAGAAAAAAAGAGGGAGGGGAAAAACGATCGATCCGCTCGTTAACGAGGCTCGTTAGAGGCCGAAGCGCGGGAGTACGAAGTCGCTTCGAGATAAATCGAGAGGGACCGCGAAACAGGGTGACGAAAAAACGTGTACGCCTTACATAAACCCCGACCACGCCCTGCCAGACTACGTTTCAGGTTTACACGTTGGCCTAGTCGCGCACCTACTACTGCACACACACACACACACAAACATACAACACACCGCGGTGGAAGAGCGTTAAACGTGGCCGATTCGAGCGCTTGTATTTGCGACCGTTTTGCACGTGCACCAACCGTGTGTACACAAGCGTGTGTACACAAGCGTGTGTACGCGCACTACTCCTCCTATACTCCTACCTCTCCTCCCTGTGCTCCTCTCGAAACGTGTCGATAGCCGCGCTCGATCTATGGGTAACCGTGCCCTCACCTATCGATACACACAACGCGGCGTTACCTTACGTGGGTGTTCGTAGGGCACCGGAACGAAAGTCTCTGCCGGCAGCTTGCTAAATCCTCGAAACGCTTCGAGAGATCCTATCTCGACCAATCCGGACAGCTGACCTGGTATTTCCATCGCGAGCGTTCCTGTCGATTTACACGGCCAGACGCTTACGCGCGTCCATTTCCCGCGCGATTTTCTTACGATCTCACCTTCCCCGACACCTTCTACGAATAATTTAAAAGCATTTTTGAGACACTTTCTTCGCAGATTTTTTTTTTATCGGGATATGTATCATTCGATCGAGGCGTAAGTAATTTAGAAGATTCCGCTCCCCTATTTCTTACGAATTTTATTTCGTTAAGAAAGGGGAAATAGTCTTATGGCATTAAAGATCTTGAAGGATCTTTAATGTGACGGCAAGATTTGATTTCTTTCTTTTTTTTTTTTTTGAAAAATAAATAAATCTTCAAGATCACCTTCTTCGATACGTTCTTTAATACAACAACCCTGTAATTCTCTTTTCATTGGATGAAAAAAAATTGTTTGCTGTTAAGATGCCTGTTAACCGATAGTTAAAGGGAATTATAGAGTAATATATAAGAAAAAATATCCTTGAAAATTGTGTCCTGATACGAAAAAGAAAAAAAGAAAGAAAAAAAAAAAAAGAATCGAAACTAATAACGACACAACAATTCAGTTCGGTTACGCGGTCCACACTATATACGAGTATTATATGAAACGAATACACGGGATTCGAGGACGGGTGCAACAAGGCGTCCTCGAAATTCGACGATGGATTAATCGAGCCGCCATTGCGAAAGTGAAACGAAGCGCGCGCTTCGTCGCTCGGAAGGTCGGACCACGATTGCACGAGCCTCCCTTCTCGATCGGGGACGCGATTACGGAAGATTTCCGATCGATAGACCGTGAAAAATAGTCCAGTTCCACGAAATGTTTTTACTTCCTCGCGACACGAGGAAATTATTTTCATCCTCCCCACGAAGAGACGAAGACTCGTCGTCAATCATCATCATTTTCATTTTCTGAAAGACACAAAAATATGTTTCTGAACGTTTTGAAAGTTCCATCACGATGGGTACATTGCACAGATATTTTTCAATTTTCTCTAAACGCGATATATATCGTATTTTTCTCATCATCATTATTGCTATTATTATTATTATCCATCCGTTCCGATAATTAACGAATTATCGAACAGGTAACGTCATACCTATTTACAGTTAATCATTATCGTTATCGCTCTTATTGCGCGCCATCGCCACGAGGGGGAAAAAAAAACTTAGTGCCAAGTTCGATCGCCATCGACTCTCGTGTCAAAGATCAAATCGGCCGTCCAGTTTCTCACGTGTACCGACCANGATCGGCTCCGCTTGGAAAAACAACAAGCAAGAGAATCTCTCTCTCTCTCTCTCTCTCCCTCTCTCGAAATTCCCAAGAGGTATTAATTCGTGCGATTAACGCAAGTGTTGCAGGGGTCGTGGCGAGCCGCACGCCTCAAATTCCGAAGAAACACCGCTATACTCATCCTCGAAAGAGAGAATCCTCGAGAGAGAGAGAGAGAGAGAGAGAGAGAGAGATCGTTCCGCAACGGCTGCTTCACGAAGCAGGCTTCGCCCTCGACCTCTCCAAACCTGAACCTGAATCCTCTCCGCTGATCGGAGCGCCACGCCTTTTCTGACCGCGGTTGAAAATTACCGCGGCTGTTCGCATAACTGTATCAAGTCAAAGATGCTGAGAGAGAAAGAGAGAGAGAGAGAGATGGACCGAGTTGGCTACCGTTAGAGGGAGCGTGGATGAGATCTCGTCGGCCGGACGGCGAAGCGCAAAACGTGTTCGCGGCTTTCTTAGGCGGATGGATGGTTTCGAATAGGAGGGAACGGTTGTTCGCGCCTTCTCCTCTTCCGGATGGAGCGCGGCAGCACAGCTGGTCGCTCGCTCGATCGAGGGGCGAAATTGGAGGAGCGACCTTGATCCGTGGTGAACCTGTCGATCAATCCTTTGTTCCGCGCGGATATACACCGTTACGTACTATCGTCGATCCTTCGACGCTCGCTTCGACGCCACGTTCTTGACATTTGCGAGCCGAGGGAGAACAGGCAAGATATTGGATCGAGAGTGGTATCGTTTTTCTTTTGGTTTTTGGAGAGATATTAGCTTCTTTTCGCTTGGGAATAGTCTCGATCTGGATCAACGGTTGGATCGTTCGAGTCGAACGAGAAACAATTGTTGTTGCAAAGTTGCAACAGTTTTCTTTAATAATTTATTAATTGTTAAAGAGCCACTTTTTAAAAAAAGTGTATACATTTTAATTACACATCGCTCGAAATCCTTGAACGAAATTCTGATCTACAGAAGAATTCCGATTTAACGATTATTAGCGAATTATTAGCGTATATGAGATGAGATGGCGCAACAGCGCTTCCGGCAAAGAGAAACGGATGTGGACGGGCTACGGATCACCGATGCCGAACAATAACGAAAAAAAGAGAAAAAAAAAGAGAGAAAAATAGGAGAAAAATGGAAAAAGATACGCAATTTGTGGGAAGGAGGCGATAATTAAGGTCTGACCAGTGTGCACGAGTGTACGCGGCTTTTCTAACGGTTGTACGCGGCGTTGCTTTCTAATTATAACAGTGCAGCGTAATTACACAACCGGCGCATAAAAGGAGCAATAATAAAGCGCGCATACGTACGATATAAATTTCTGATAGTGTCGGCACGCGGTCCACGGCGTCAATAATGGCGCTAGCCGTTGAAAGTCTGCCGGTGTGGGGAGAGAGAGTAACAGTACCGTCGGTCATAAAGCGCGTTACGATAAATCACTGGTAATTAATAAATCCCGCCGTTTGCCCCCTTTATGCCTTATAGACACGA
>NW_006263534.1:802924-806905 GCF_000469605.1 Apis dorsata | reverse complement strand
GAGAGAGAGAGAGAGAGAGAGAGAGAGAAGAAGAAGGAAAAAGAAAAGAAAAGAAAAATTGGGAATCTCGAGCAGAAAGCGACGATGGATGCGATCTTGGTAAGGGTTCGGTTAATTACAGTTATCGTCTTCGAGGTTAATGCACGATATGTGCTCTAATAAGTGATAGATGCGGTAAATAAAAGATATTTAAAGTATCACCTGTTTCGATACAGCGGAGGATAAATATATTTCATTGGTTCAATTTAGTTGGATGGCGTTAGAGGTTTGGATAATTATAGTTATCGTCTTCGAGATTAATGATAATGTTCAATTTATAAGTGATATATGTTGTAATTAAAAGATATCTGAAATATCATTTGCTCCAATGCAATTGCAAAAGCAATATAAATCTTATTAGTTTAATTTAGTTATTAATTATCGCATCGTTTGATTTATACGATGACGAGTCAAGGAAACGTAAGTCCTATCGTCAATATGGACGATAACAAAAAAAATTGAAACGACTTATACCGACTTATATTCTTGCATAATAATAAATTGAACGAATCCGATGAATCTTTCCACAAAAAGATAATAAAAAGAATAATCACGTAATAAAAACCTTTTTTGCGCTTCAACCTCTCTGCTTCGAAAAAAAAGAGAGTACCACAACTATCTATACGATAATATTATTACAATTCTGCGAGAGATCCCGAGTGAAACTGACAAAACTTAAAAAAAAGTCTCTGAAAGTCTCGTATCGTAGAATCCAATTCTCTATTCTGGATTTTCGAAAGCTTTCAACGTGAAACTTCAAGATGCACGGAGGAGAGGCCGGTCCGTGCTCGAACGTTCATATTTCACTTCCTGCGTGGCGGAATTGCGAGACGGCCTATAGACGATCCGACCACTTTCTACTAATACGAGCTTCGCTCGGCCAGAAAAACGCGCGATAAGCGAAGCAGATTAAAAAGGATCCGCGAGGAGAAACTCGGACGCGAGAGGCGAGGATATCGACCCACGATGCGATATATCGCTGCGGATACGTTCCCTGAAAAATTCCGCAACGTTTCCGCAATGCGTCCCACCGATACATATAAATACACCGTCCCGTATCGATGCCCGTTTAATCTCTCAATACTCGTGGAACATCGAGAGAAGAAATATGGCGACGTGGTATCGAATGACACGAAAACGACACGGCTACAAGACCGGCCGCCTCTGATCCGATGGAAATGGAAGAGGAACAGGAGACAAAGATGCGCGACGATGGACGACGATATCTATACCCGTCACACAATTTATCATTCCCTATCCTAATATATATATATTTGTGAAATCATCCGATCTCGATTAACCGAATTCCAATGCAAAATAAACCATCTACCAATTTTGAAGCAATCGCTCGAGTTTAACAAACCTTCTCTCTGGTGAGCAAATCTCCACGCAACTGNTATATATATATATATATCGGAACGGTGAACTGGATGAAGGGTCCTAAACGCGTACACCGCCTAGGTGGTCTTGGCGCAAATAGGAAACCCGTCCTGGACCCCGATGGAGCGAGGCGAGCGTGGCTTTGGAGAGGAGAATTTCCTAGCGACGATCGCCCGCCACGACGACGAGCACAACACTCTCCCGCGGATCGGCACCGCTCGGCCACGTTCTCGCCGTGATCTCGGAGGGAACCGAGGAGCGGATCCAGGCCGAGAGTGTGTTGGTCGGGCGTGGTCGCGGTGGCCATGGAATGCGCTCACTTTCACCGTGAGCGCGGTACCAGACGAGGATCGAGGAGAGCACGCGGATCGAGAGAAAGAGAGGGGCGAAACCTCCGAACGTGCACACGCACACACGCCCCGCTCGCGACCGAGAGTGCAACACACTCCGCGACGTCGCGACGGGGATCGAGCTTTGTCTACGTGGATGATGGCCTCTCTCGGAATCTTGTCCTTCTTGGAGAGATACAGCTTCTTGGAAAAAGTGGCCGCAGGGGAAGCTCGTAGCAGCGATAATGGTTTCGATGAAAAATCGATAATTCTCTTTTTTTTTTCAAATATTCCGCTTCGAAATTTGTTTCGGTGTAAGAGAAGTTGTTTGTTCAAGTACAATTTGATGATAATAAAATTGTCGATAAAACGTCTTATCGTTGATAAGAGATCTAAAAAAGAAAAAAAGAAAGAAGAAAAAGAAACGAGCACAAAGAAACGAATTTGATAATATAAAAGTTTCAATTTAGAAATAGAGGTTTTTTTTTCGAGGCCGATGGATATTTTCTCGAGACTCGTTCGACCGTTTCTTCCAACGTCATCGACTCGTATCGAAAGGGAAAAGGATCACAGCGGATATCTGACGCGATTAACAGGATGAATTATAGCCAATTGAAAGCGGTTGAATAGCAAATGGTAGCCTCACTTCCGTTCACCGAAGAAGAACGCCTCGCTACCGGGGCCTCTTCCTCGTCCCAGGCCCGTCTCAGGGTTCAGATACAACAATCTTGGAGAATCTTGCCTCGATAGCGCGACTCTCTCGAAACGAATTCAATAAGATTTATATTACCGTACTTTGCAACAGAGTAGCATCAGATAACGACGGTTTTATCTCTACCTCGCATCCCCGTGTGAATCCAATCACCGACTTGTACATCTTCTTTCAACTCAACGAACGAAGAGGAAACGTGATACGTAATTGGTGTATTTTGACGATTCTTGGGCAACAGAGTCAAACGAGTCAAACAGAGTGTCTGTCCTGCGATGATGTTTCGACGGTTGGTTGATATCACTCGTCTTGTATATTGCGTAAACGTTGCGATTTTTGCTTCGAGAATTTTGCTTGGTGAAAAGAGAGAAGGGAAGCGACCGTAATTGGCTGTCGTCCACGAGATAATCAGATACCGGAAACTTTCCACCAAAGATCGTTCCTTCCACGTCGTTCCAGAGAGCTTTAATTAACGGTGCTCGGTGTTATTACGTAAAAGATTGGAAACCAGGGATGGGCAAAGACGTTACCCAAACCCTCTCGAATCGGCGCAGAGGAGAGAAGGAGAGAAGGAGAGGCGCACCAAACACCACCATTATTGCCACGACCGCGTCCCAGTTTTATTGCATACACGCTGCAACCGAATGATTCACTCGCGAGTAAAAGTTTTAGCGGGAATACGTTCGAATATATATATATATATTTTTTTTTCTTCTTCTTCTTCTTCTTCTTCTTCTTCTTCTTCTTCTTCTTCTTCTTCTTTTCTTAATTGCACGATCTCGTTGGATCGAGGGAAGCGATATTTTCCACGCGACTCAGAGATCAGAATCGCTTGAACGAAAAGATAGGTCTGCACGAACGTTGTTTCACGTTTGTCAGACCTTTGACGAGTATTATTCTTCGAGGAGGCGGGTTTCATTCATCGTTACGCAATTAAACTGAATCGTGGTAATTAAAAGCGGTGTTTATCGTGCGATTCTTACTTATGTTACGATTGTCCACGGTTCAATTATTCTTGTCTACGTGGAATGCGCGGAATACCTTGATTCACATTTTTGGAATTTAACATTTGTCAAGAATTTAAAAAGTCTATGGAATAACTGCATTACTCTGTAAAAAAGAGTTTTAAAGATCATAATTAAAGGCTAAAAATTTTAATCGATTACGAAATTATTAATTCCTCCTCGTTCCATGTAATTTCCTTTTCTATCGCAAAAGTGACTTTAAACTTTAACATTTTGCCTCTCGAAACGAAATATTTTCTTCAAAAATTTAAAAAAATATTTAAATAATTAAACAACTTAAGATATAATAGCTATCGAGACATTTAACGCGAGTGAACACATTGCGACGCCCAAACAACAACGAAAAGAAAAATCGTGGTGGTCACTAGACTTTTCCATCGGCGAGTGGATATATCGGATGGACGGTTAACCAATTGGCATTTTGCTCGAATAATTATACGTTATATCGGGCCGTTCAACCGTGAACGCAGATAGCGGCGAAGAGAGCCGCTAAAGTGGC
>NW_006263534.1:794600-802638 GCF_000469605.1 Apis dorsata | reverse complement strand
AAGGAAGAAAAAAAAAAAGAAAAAAAAAGAAAAAGAAAAGAAAAAAAAAAGGGGGACACGTTGCAACGAGAGACGTTGCAACGTCGACCAGACTGCAATTAGATCGCGCCGCAGTTGGACCTCGTAATCATCGCCACGGTACATAGATCTTCGATTTTTCGGCTCGAATCCGTCTTACTATCCGATAACCGAACGTTTTACGATCCTTACGCTTCGTTTCCTGTTACGACGGCTCCTGCTGGAGCGCGCCTCTCGGTACCGTTTCGTTTACTTTCGATGTTTTACCAGTGGGAACGTAATAATGGATGCGGCGTAATAATGGACGGAAGCGGTTTTACACTGTCTCGTGTCTTGGACGTTCTTGGCGTGGTGAAAAAGGAGGCAAATTTTCCGTGGAATTGCTCCCGCGTTGTGGATTCTTTTTTCTCTTTTTTCAGAGCGAGGAAAGTTGGCTCAAGATTCTTCATCCGTTCACACATCCGTTGTTACAACTTTTTTAAATATTTCGCCAGATATATCGATCGAAAGGAATTAAAATTATCGATAAAGCAAATACCAATTTCTATTCCTGAAAATTAAACTGAATTAACATTGGAAAATTTTCGATATATATAAATACATTTATAACATAAGCAAAATACGATATCGAATTAGATGTAATAAAAAAAAAAAAAGAAAATGATTTGCCATCTATCTCAGATTCATCCCAACGTATAAATCTATCCAGTAGCCTCGATAACCAGCGTGTATAACTCGATGAATCGTCTTGAGCCTCTCGATAAAGATCCAAAGCGCGGGGTATCGAGGATGAAGGGGCCCGGCGTAAAATCGATACACGTCCGCGTAAAGTTGTTGCACCAGGCGCGTCGAATCGGATGCCTGGAGAAGGGAGCGAAGGTGACCAGCCACGAGATAAAGGAGCAATGGACGAAGGTGGAGGAATGACACCGGATGACAAAGTAACGCGTGCACGAAGCGGTGAGGAGCGGAGAGTGCCAGGGCGACAATGGGCGGCTGATTTGTGAACTGCCAGCTCGGATATCGTCGCTCGGCCCACTCGGTTTCATCGAACCTCCATAAATTTCTATGGTTCAACATGGGAGGCTCTCTTTCCGGGTCCGTGGTCCGGCGATCGCAGCTGCGCCGCCCGTGTCCTTCCTCAACATTCCACGGCCCGAGTTGCTCGTCCACCTTCCAACCACTCCTGTCACCGTCTTTACCACCGTCCGTCTATGCTAATGAGACACCTTTCTTTCTCTCCTTTCTTAAATTACATCCTTCCCTTTCGTGCAATTTAGAGCATTTTTGCGGGATTTTTCTCTAAAATCTTTCTCTAAAGTTAATTTTTATTCGCTGTATATTCTATTGGGAATTATTATTCCGTTCAATTGTTTTCTATTTAAATATTTGGAAATAAAACTTTCAACACGATTTTATATTCTCTCGTACATCTCATATCTCGGAAAGAATATTATTTTTCGAATCGAAATAGAATTGAGTAAAATAATTTCTATATATTAGTTCGTTAATTCTTTGCAGTTGAAGGTTTTTGAGATCGATTATATTTCTATGTAAAATTTTAATGGCGAATGACATCTTGAAGAATTGAATTAAAATTAGAAAAAGCGGAAGGAAAGCGGATTGATTTTTTAAGCAAGTAATCGTGACCTTTCTCAATCTAAGTGCCAATGTGCTTGCACGTCGAAGTAATCGAACACGACAAAAGGGGATAAGAGCGACAAGTGGACAACACGGATCATATATACGACCCACGAAACCAGTTTCGCATAATTTGGCGCGAACGATCCTGGAACAGGGCCGGTATGTTCCACCAGGTCAGAATACTTGCACGATCAAAACAATCGTGTTCACCAGCCATCACGCCAATCCGAATTATCGTCGTTTTCTCGTTACAATCCCTTGGACCATTCTCGACACCATTATCGCTCTGCGGTTTCGATTGATTTGCGCAATGCGAACAGATTGCGGTCATCACCGTTGCCTCGAATACGATTCCACCCGAATTTTCATCGTTCCATCAAAAACACTTTATCCAACTTCGCGTCGTTTCCCTCTCTCTCCCTTCTCCCCCAAATTACAAAGAAAATTTTACCAACGATCGAGATCGAATACTTTCAATTCGTTTTGCAACGAATCCCGGCGAAGCAAACGAGTAAAAAGAAGAAGCAAGAAGACGACCATGATGATGATGGATCTCGCCCAACGATTCACGTAAACGAAAAAAAAAAAAAAAAAAAACGACTATTAAGGTGAAACTCTCCAAGCGGAGATGCATGGAGCCTTTTCATCGCGAGCCACGGGAGATGCCGTCACATCTGTAAATAAACAAATGGACAAACGAAGCATGCAGGGGGCCGCCCAATTGGACGTTAAAGGAGGGCGCCCGAAAGTGTTTCGAAAGGGGGACTTGAAGCGAAACGGCCAAAGAGGGGATGCGTTTTAATCAGGGCGAGGACTGACCGATGACCCTTGGAGAACGTTTCGCGAAATAATGCAATAATGCCTCCGGTTAATTTCACCAGTACTCGAGTAGCCAGATTTAGTGGCCAAGTTTAACATAACGCGAAAATTGTATCATCGTTCTTCTTGGATTTCGTCGAATGTCGATTATGGCCACGATAATATTACGATGTAATAATTCGAGAAAAAGGGAAGGAGTTGATCGAGAGTTCATTAATAACGTGTCCATAATGAAACTTTTGGACGATGACATGCTTAATCAACGCTGAAGGAAATTTCGATTTCCAAATTTAATCAAACGGTGGACGATTTCTTTCCAATCGTCAGTGTATCTGCGTCTTACAATTTGTTTATTTTACTTAAAGAAGATAATCCGTTATATTAAAAATAATTCATTGATAAATAAAAGGAGATTAAAATAAAACACATACGTAACAAGTCACCTTTCCATCCATTGTTTTGCGGTATCCTTTTGCACGATGCGCGCAGCTACGCCATCGAGCACCAGCAGTGGATGAAGTACCGTTAGAAACTGCAGAGAGACGCCAGCGCCAAGTCCGTTGCAGCACCACCGGTACAATAATCGCGGTAGGAAAAGATAAGAGCGCGAAGAGGAATGCGAACGTGCAATACGCTCTTTGTCCGTATTTCTCGCCTCTCGTGATTCAGGCTCGAAGCTATTTTTTAATGCCGCGCCATTTTTTTACATTCCTGCGAACGTGCTATCCTTCCTATTTAATGTTTAAATTACCGCGACCCGTTTCGTTTCGTAATTCTTCTGCCTAGGCTACCTGTCCGGGGGAGGGGAGGAGGGAGGAGAGTTTTAAAAAGAGAGCGCAACCTCTTCGCTGGACGTGTCCGTTTCTTTTACACGTACAGTGGGACCCACCACGTTATCGAAACCGTGATCCCGCGATCCCTAATTATCGCGTCGGAGAAAGTGAGCCGCCATGAAAATAAACTCGATTGCGTAATTAATAATAATAATTCAAAACGCATCTCGGAATTCGAATTTCATCTCGACTCCTCTGTAATAACAGGGTTTCGTCGCAGAGGCGTACACGTGGCAAATTTCGCTTCGTGATGAATATATTTGTATTGTACCTGTGGATAGAGATCGTTTCTATCTATTGTCTCGTGGAATTTTTCCTTTTATATCTTAATATTATACAATTAGGCAGAATAGATCTTCTAATCGTCTCGAAATTGTTCTAAAAAAAAAAAAAAAAATTAGGTTAAGTTAAGTTTCTTTTATAGAATAAAATTTAAAAAGGAACTTTTAATATATACACATATATTACGACTTCCTTCTAAAAGAACGATATTAAAATCATCAGCTTCGAGAAAATCGAGGTATTTATCTCTCTTTTACACATCCGATAAACATTAAGACATTCTCCCCTTCACGCCACGCACTAACTTTCATCACGCGAAATAATATTTCGTACGGGGAATAATTTACGAGTTATTCGTACGGTTACGTTACATACTCGGCCATTCCGCGTATTCAACCGGTAATGTACTCCATATTCCAGCGATATACGTACACATAATCCACACGGTCATTTACTTAACGATGCGCTCGCGAGGACGCAACTCTTCCTCGTTTACCTCTCAGCTACCTTCGCTGCCTGATTAATGGGCTCTATGCCAAGAGGACGAGACCGATCGATGATGGATGGGATATAAATGAGTGATTAATCAGTTTACGGTGTCATTGGGTAGCCGATACGAAGCGGTTCCACTACGAGTGAACGTAGCACGCTACGCCTACTGTGTCTATCTTCCGCGCTCTCTCGCCTGCCTTCGTATACGTAAGAATGTCGCTTAAACTGTGTACGCCTAGACCGGTCGCGCGACTAATATGGGAGTGTGCGCCCGGCTGAAGCCTCAACTGGATCACTGATCCAGCTTGCCAATCGAATCGCTTCCCTTGGCCATTAAGCTCTCCTCACAATCGTCAAAATTAACGTGATCTTGATGGATATTGATCGTCTCCTTATATCTTGAAAGAAAAATCGTTGTGGTATTTTTTCGTTTTGGACCATTACGGTGAGAGTATCTGCAACAAGTTTCAAGATCTCAATGCAGTTATACATATTGGCGAAATTTTATGAGAGTTTTGAGATTAATTCTCGGTTGTTTCATTGACGATGAATGTATTCGTGTACAGAAGATGAGGAATTACACGATATTGATTTAATTGATATCGATTAATTGGAGATGTTTAAAGTGAATTATGAATTCTACGTTTAATAATTAAAAGGCTAATGAAAAGTGGTAGCATAGTTGTTATGACATAATGTGCTTTCTTTTTTATTGACCCATACTACTCCGCAACTTAAACAGTGAATGCCATAAAAAAGCCATTAAATCGATCATTCCTTGAATTGTATATTTGCATGTAAATTGTTTTGTTGAAATATAAAATGGAGTTCGAGGAGGAGAATTGTGAAGGAGGCTTAAGGGCGCTTCTCGCAATTGCCGAGAGTAGGCAGGGATACCGAGGGATCATAAGGTGATCGAGGAAGTATCTGATCTATGGCACGGGTCTGACGACTTCGTGAGCTTCCGTGGCTCACTTTTTCATATTCCACGAACCGTAGCTTGCGAAACCTCGTCTCGCTCCAGTTGCATTTTTCTCCCCCTCCGTCCGCCTCGGTTTTCCTCTTCCCTTTGGCGACAGGCTTATCTTCTTAACTTTACAGAATCGTGATTCTTGAATCGATCATTGAAAATATAATTAATTATGTTTAAACTTTCTTAACTCATTTCAACAAATGATATTTAAAAATTGTAAAAAAATTTTTCGACCAGATATCGCAGGCTTTCTTAATTCTTTACAGAATACTTTTAAGAAAAGTGAAGATCGATTAGATATGGAACAGTTTCGTTACCAATCTATTTAAAAATGTTTCCTGATTTGATCGGTTGTTCGTAGGACCATCCATTAGATTTTTGTCGGACTGGGAAAGGCGAAAGAAAGGGTAAAGAGTTTTACAACATGGGAAATCGGCGAGGGGCCGAAATTGGCGTTGCAATAAAGAAAAGGTCAGAGAGACCGTAAAGTTAGCGAGATAATAAAACAAGGCTGGTAATGATGCTGGTAACGTGTGGGGTGTGTTCGGAACGAGAGAAGAAAAGAGGAAATTGCGATGAATTTCTCAACTATCGGCCGCACCATCGGAAGCGATCCGCTTCTAGGAATCGATTATTACGTATACGTTGCTTGGACAATACTCGAAAATCCAGACTTGGAAGGGTTGCAAATTGAGGAGAATTGAGGAGCCCTATTGCAACGAAATATTTTGAATAGGATCTTCTGATTCTTGAACAATAAATTTTTGTCTTATGATCTTGTCTAATTAATATTGTAATTTAAAAAAGGATAATACACGTGAAAACGTGGAATTCTCTGAATCTTCCAGTATATCTACATACAATTCCAAAAGTACGACTATGAAAATTGTGCAACAGTAAAAAGAAGAGTAACTCGACATCGATACATGTATATCAACATTTCATTCTTCGTAATAATGTTCAGAATTATTACTTATAAAGATATTTGTAATAATGCGAATTGAATCCACGATCCACCAAGAAATTGCGCGATATACAACGTTAATGCCATTGGAAGCAAGCAGTCGAGCATTTCGAACCTGCCTCTGCGAGTTGCTATCCATTTCCACCTCGTCGTGAGAGATTACGTTCCCATTCTTTTTTCTTCTCTTCCCTCTTCCTTCCCTCGACGAATTCCATCGTACAACGTGGTTGCTCGTCGTGTGCCGTACCTAATGTTTCTCCAGCTTGATAATTCTTTCCTGCAATTTCTCCTGCGATCGCTTTTATGGTCCCCATCGGTCAGCGGAGAGACCGCTCTCGACACCAGGAAGAAGAACGCGGCTGTGTCGCCGCGTTCCTCTCCAAGGGCTTGTTTTTCTCCGCGAAATTGCACGAGTCGAGGGAGCACAAAAATCCGGAGCAGAAGAAAACGTTCGATTATCTAATAACCGATTCGCCTTTTTCTCCTTCTTCGCGATGATGTTTGTTGAACATGGAGGATGTCTAAATAATTACTCGATCGGCTCGAATAATAATAAAACTCCTCCGATTTCTACGAATGAACACACGTAACTTTGGGGGATGGATCTAAATATTTTAATCCTAAGTCGAATTTCGATTTTCAAAATATAATTTAAAATTTATTGACAAAATTTCCAAAGTAAAAAAAGATTTAGCAAGCGGATATCCACCCATCAAAGCGAATGATCAAGGAAACACGTCCGATTTCACTTTCCCCAAATCCAGATCGTACCGCCGCCGTTATGAAACCCGCATTTAAAATACAATAGAATAATTCCGTAAGTGGTGGTCGAGTTGCGGCCGGCCGAGCGACGTGTCCCGCGCTATCTTCCAGGCATTCATCGCCGCGCCGCGCCGTCGAAAAAGTTACGCAACGCTTCCGCGTGTGCCGCGCGGGGGAAACCGGAAGCGGATCGAGCCGATGCGACCAACGCCCGTTGGCGAAAAATCCGATGTATCGATCGGGTGGAAAACCATCGGAAGTCGATACGCGAAACCGCAAGCCGGGAGGGAATCGCCGCTTCCGCTTGGCCGGCAACCTCTCGATTGTTTCCGCGAGGCAACGGACGTCGTCGATGATCGAAACGACACGAGGGATAAGGAGAAGCGAGAAGAAGAGGAAGAAAAAGAGAAGGTGGTGGAACTCTAGGTGGTCTCTAGGAAATGGGAGGAGAGCGGAGGCGATACGACGGAAATAAAAAAGAAAAAAAGGAAAAAAAAAGGAGAAAGTAAGGCTGGAACGCGCGAGCGTTCGCAGAGGTTGATGGATGGGATCGTGGGATGAGATGGTTCGGAAATCGAAAGCTAATCCTGGAAAAGATTTCTTCCATCAGTGGTTTTTATGGAATTGTTATGTTTACGCAGGAAGCAATAACACGATCGTCATGGTGCTCCACTCGATCGTCGAATATCAGTAATGGGCTGTTTTGCGTACCATTTAAAATGGTGTAATTGATCGAGCCCAATCGTTAAATAGTTAGTTCGATCAATAATAATTATAGGCATAATATTAATTTAAAAAAATTAGATATAAGCGAAAAAAGGAATATAACGTAGCAGAAAGAAAGCAGAAAGGAATAAATTATACGTATACGGTATAAAATTAGTCGAGCTACGTAGATATAATTCTCACGTGATTTTTCAAAGATATCTTTCCGAACTCGGGATCAAAAAGAAAAATATCCAATAACGCGTACACGAGCGTGAATCATCGGCTCCAATTATCCTGTCCTCGAATCCTGTTATCGGATCTCTATCATTCGTTTCATTCTCATTCCCATTGGGAGGGGGAGGATCGAATATACCAACCTCCCCCCACCACCCAGCGAAGTGAAGGAAAACCGGCGAGCAAATCTAATGAAATTAAGATCGAGCAAGCTCGTTAATCACGAGCTTTCCCTCGATCAAATCTATCCTCCCGCGCGAAATTTCGCCCGATAACGATCACGTTGTCGGTGGTTGAATCCACGCCGCA
>NW_006263534.1:792434-794439 GCF_000469605.1 Apis dorsata | reverse complement strand
GTTCTCCTCGACTTCCCGTTCCGGAAGCTCCTCCGCCCGCCCGCACGGCCACGTTCCCCTGGAAGCGTGCGCACGATCGATAACGCAACGTTCCATCGAAAAGGGAAACGGGCCGAGCTACTTGATCACGGGGACACTCGATGAAACGAAGCGACTCGTGGAAGTGGTTGGCCGGTGGTGAAAGAGGCGGTGGAGGAGGAAGGGCGAGGAGGGGATCGGTGAAGGAAGAGGAGGTGAACGTTGAGAAACCGAGGCGTAATCCGAGGCGTAGATGCATCGATAGCGCGGCGAACAGCCCGGCTTGCTTACCCGACTACTACCACCGACTTCCAGGAGCGTTCTCTCTCGGCGCAGCCTCTCTCGAAGCCAGCCACGCACACACGACCCAGAGATTCCACCACCTTCTCCACCTCCACCAACTTCTATCCTCTCTCTCTCTCTCTCTCTCTTTCTTTCTTTTTCTCTCTTCTCTATTTCTTCTTCCTCGAACGCGTGCGTGCACGCGAGCGCGCACGGGAGAATGCGAGCGGACGTATGGGCGGTCTACGCTGGCCGACGTCTTCAAAAATGTGGGGAGTGGACCTCGCGGCTCAGCGTCGCTCACCGGATCCGTTTCCACTTTCGCGCCTAGAACGTTTCGATTCGAACGAAGCCGTTGGTCAAGGTTGAATTTGCGCCTCTTAAAATGATCGAAGGACGGATGCTCGTGGATCGTGTACACGACGATCACGTTCTTTCTCTCTTCTTTTTCCTGCGAATAGGTAGATAATCAATATCATTGAATTCCGACAGAATTGAGAAGAGGGAATGGTCAATCAGCGAATGATTCAACCACGAGTATCTGCCAACTATTTCCAATACTTGATCCCTGTATGGTGGCAATTTTATTATTAACTATTCGTGGCGAGGTTAGGAAACGTTATCTTACAGGGAAGAGATTGGATGATAAGGGTTCGGTGATAAGAGATGGTGGCGGTGATAGGCGGGGTCGCGATGAGAACCACTGGACGGGGAGCGGACTCTCGAAGCACTTTATCTCCGGGATGTGGGTCGCGACTGCCGCCCGCCACGCGAGCACACCGCAAACGCTAATACTATCTTAAGGCTCGTCCACACCTGGCTGCACGTGCGCGCCTCGACAGTTTCCGAGAGAGCGTACACCCGTACATTAATCGGCCGCCAGAAGGGACCCTTCTCTTCCTCGAGTTATTATTAGAAAGGTTAATTCGCAACGAGGATAGAAGAAGGAATATCATCCGACCGATTCCGAGGGGGGAAGTGATTTATCGTCTCGAAGGGATTTTTCGTGTACCGGCTTTTCACTTTCCATTCCCGAAAAGTAGGGATACGCGCTCGCTGGAAAATAAGCTTGGATCGTATTCTAAAACCACGCGCAAAACTACGCGAAACTACTTCCGAGTTGCGCGCGATTTGAATGCACGTTAACCGCTCATTGGAAACGATCTCCACTTCTTCACTAATCCTCTCGATCTCCCTAAAAAGTTTTCTCCTGTCCGCATACCGCAAACTCTTGTGTGCATACCCGGACGCAGCCGTGTATTCGGAGAGAAGAGATCGGATTGTACGAATCGTACAAATTATACTCTAATGTGGATGGAAACATCAATTAACGTCTAACGGCCGGTTGTAAGTGGCTTTAACGACCATCGTCCCGGTTGATGGGCCTCAAACGCCGCCCTCTTTTACGCCGCGGCTGCACCTGTGTGTCTCCTCCGTGATTGACGTCCCTCCGTGAATTTCTCTCTCGCGCGAGAAGTTTCTACTGAAAGGGGATAAAAGATGGACACGCTCTATCGTGCGTTTATCGAAGATCGGGAAAAATTACGCGTGAGAGAGAGAGAGAGAGAGAGAGAGAGAGAAAAAGTGGACTCTCGTTCGTCTCATTGGTTGGAATCGCGATCGATTTCGCCTCTGAAAGCCTTCTCTCTCTCTGTCTTTCTCTCTCTCTGTCGTTTATTTGCCGAGGAACGTTCTAATCCTGCGC
>NW_006263534.1:790086-792175 GCF_000469605.1 Apis dorsata | reverse complement strand
GACGTTTTTTTTTTTTTTTCTTTTTTCTTACTCGGCAGCTTCACTTTCGATATTACTTTCGAGGCCGGCGACGTATCCAGTATCAGCCGATCCTTCCACGGTCGGTCGAGAGAGTCTCTTCGCTTTCATCGAAGGCGAGGCGAGGCGAGGAAGAAGAAACTAGATCGACGAGGCGATCTCCGCTTTTCCAATTGATCGAGTGTCGAGTCGTCTTTGATGTTTGGCTTTTTTGTCTTTTTTTTTTTCTTAGAGGCAGAAGGAATATAATTCGAGTTCAAGCTTGAAAAATAGGGACGATTCGATCGGGATTGGCGAGAAAATTTCTCGGTTTGCCTCGGAAGCGATGGATTTAGACGATTTCGTTTAGAAATTGATTCCGTAACTGTTATTCCATTGGCTATCGCTTTCTTTCTCCTCGATACAATTGCCGTAACATACGGCTCTCAGATGTGAAACCTGTTATCTAGAAAAAGAACTACAACGTTCGGTCTGATAGTGTATCGGTACAGGACGATCGTGTGTCTCTGCCAAAGAAACAAGCTGGAAACGTCGAACGGTACGTACACCTAAGCCTTCGAGCTACCTTACATAACCACGATATTTCATATTTCAACAGTTCCGCCAAATCTAATATCTACAATTAATCTCAAAAGTATCCGTCCGTGTCGATATAAATATTTTACGAAGAATCGTTTCTCGCTGGAAAAAAAAGCAACCATTAATTAAAATCGAAACCAGGATATGAAATAATCGATATTTTATAAAAATCTACATAATTGAAAATCACATTTACGATAAAAATTATATCATCGTCCCAAGTAAGTACTACTCCAAGAAAGCACTCCCGATACACTTTCGGTTAATACCTATAAGGGGTTGAACCAGTTGAATCCATCACTTGTTGCGCGTACGCCTCCCAATTTCCCTTCCTTCGGCCACCATAACCAGATCGAATTGCGTTATACAGCAAGATCATTAGCCAATCTCGGTCGGAAGGCAGCGAGTGTCTTACGTAAAAGGGCCAGACGGGAGCGATAAGCGGCCGTTTCCAATCTCGACGTCTTCGTCGAGATCGATCCGGTCTCTCCGTTCTGCCCTAGAAGAAACCACCGCCAGCCGATAAAAAGATGACCGAGGGGTGGGGAGGGAGAGTAATGACATTTAAGTGGGCACTATTGCGACGTTATCTTCGCGTTTGGCGGGAGAGTAACTTCTCCTTTTCCCCTCTGCAAATGGGGCGGGGAGGGCAGCGAGTAAAAAAAACGGCACACGCCTCGCGGTGGCACCGCGAACGACCAGGCCGAATACACGCCAGGCTTGTATATTTTCCGCGGCGAGCGTGCAAAACCGAGCGGAGCGGGTCCAAGCGAGCCAACTTGCCGAGGCTTTCTCTGGGACCACCCCGCCCACAATCCGTGTACACGCCGCGCCGTGGTGTGCACGAGCTTCGTGCACAGCATCATCGTGTAAGATGGAAATAGGATCGAGCGGATGCGGCGCGAACCGCGTCACCGATCTACCTGTGTGTAGTTTAAAGATCGTAGTTGAGCGCGGCATCTTTGGATCGATGTTTGGAATGGATTGGGTTGGGTTTCTCATTCATGGTTTTAGAAGAGAATCGAGAAATTGAATGTGGAGATGAATAGAATATTTTTCTTTTTCTTTTTTTAAAGCCTCTCTTCGTTCGAGATTCGAGTCGTACTTTGACGATATATCAAGAGATATTCGATGACAATTTCACAGCTCGAGCGGAATGTAAAGGCATTCGATTGGTACCAGGATACGCCGAGGATGAAAACCTTGTTCCCGTTTCCTATATATAGAAACTTAAAGCGCGGTAACGCGATAAACGTGCAGAGTCGCACCTCTAGAGGAGTAGTAAATTTATACGTACCCCAGAACTTCATTTCTTCATTTCACCAAGAGATCGAACTTGAAAAATTTGAAAAATTCTTCTTCCACTTCGCGATTATTCGTTACCATCCATCTTATTATACATAACGATTTCACGTTAAAAGTATCGACGGATCGGTAAAAATGGAGAGAGAAGTTCTCGTTCGCTTCGATTTTACTCGAGAGATAAAAAGAG
>NW_006263534.1:778008-789817 GCF_000469605.1 Apis dorsata | reverse complement strand
CCGAGCGAGTATGGAAGAAAAAAGAGTATGGCGGGAAAAGGAACCGCCAGTCATTGCGGTGCGTTCATCGGAACTTTCGATCTTCACGAGCAAACAAGCGAGCGGACAAGCGGTGGAAGACGAAAACTAGATCACTTCTGGACGTGGTCGCCTCGGCCACGCCACGCCACGCCACGCCACGCCGGAACGGTGGCGATACTGTGGAAAGAGAGAAAGGGATCGGTGTTATTGGCGGCGTTCACACCAGGCGACCCGTTAATGCTCGAGAATCGAAGACACTCGAACGCGTGTCCATCCTGTCGTATAAATATCGGAACATAATCGCGGCATCCGGGTTATATACGGGCCATATTTCCATCGTAAAGATCGAAAGGTGGTTGTACGGTCCCGGATTTTATGCAGCTTGTGCGTAGGATTATTAATGGACTCGGGACAGGTGCGATTTTAAATAAGTGAAACTAGTTGTAATATTTATATAGTTGTATAAAATTTCCATATTCTTGACAATAATTCTAGCCAGCGAAACAACTCTGCGAAGCGATAAATAAGAGGATTCTTGATGCTAAGAGATGACGATTTCAACGATACGTTATTCGAAAATGTTGAAATCGATTCGTGTTGTTCTCGTTGGAAAAAGGAAGAATTTGTATTAAATACATCGATATTAAAAAATCTAATTTACCATATTTAACGCTTGGACATTTGATCAATCGAGTAGAGAGAAAGTAAGGGAAAATCGGCCAATACAATGACAATAACCTAAAATCTAATTTTCCCTTTCTCTCTTTCATTCACCTTATGTATTATCTCACCTTCTCTCTCTTAAATTCTTAAACAGCCACGCGTTCATCTTCTCGTACAACCTAACCTCTCGATTTCAACCGTTCAATTTCAATCTCCAATCCTTTCCCATAACGCTCGAATCTCTCCACTAATTATCGTGCCTTCGAACATACCTTCGATCCTTCTACCGACGATTGGAATTTAATCGATAAAAAAAAATATAAAATGACGTAAAATGACGAATGTGTTAATCGCGCATATCGATCTGGTAAATATTTGATCGACACGAATTAATTGGCGCGGAGCTCGTTCGGCGAGCGCGTAACACGTGCACCGTGTTCCGATAATCAATTAACCGTCGGATTTCACCGCGAAAACGTTAAATAGAACGAAAAGTCGAGCGCTCGAGATGAAAGCTGTAAACGGTCGACGGCCTGCGCTTCCGTGGACTGCGATGGCGCGCGCGTCACACAGGAACAGAGAGCCGATGTAATTGTGATTAACACGCGTCCAACCGAAATCCAAAGTTACGCCGATAAATCATTCCGTTCGGATCGTGGACAATTTTATAATATCGTTATTTATCTGGACGGTGTATAAATTATACCGTTAAACGAAGGTGTTTCCCATGATTTTCCTTTTTTTTTTCTTTTTTTTTTAACTGTGTACAATGTGTACGCAGCGAGTGTCTTTGTCGAGACGTCAATTAAAATTAGATTTTGCCGAACGGATGACAGCGTTAATTGGGATCGAAACGAGAGAGCTCGGGGCGAAAAGAAGAACAAGCGAGCAAGAAATCAGTGAAAGTAACGCTCGGCCACGCGTCCTGCCCGAGCATAACGCGGCTTTTCTGCCAAGGAACCCGTGCACACGTGCACGCACGTGGACGTCCCGTCGCTTCCAGGTATCCATGAAAACTTCTAATTACCCGGTGTAAGAGACAGCGGCGATCGGTCTGGTTGCATATGGAATACTGGTAGGAGTTTCGGTTTAACTGGCTTAATAGGGAGACAGGTAGTTGGACAGGAATAAATTGAGGCCCCCGCTGAGTAATCGAGAGATGTGTTATTAAGAATTGTTCGTATTTCAGAATAACCTCTTCGTACGAGTGTGACGCGAGGATGCCATTCGTGATCGAATGATCGAAGAAACGTTTGAAAATGAACATTTTTGGAACGTTTGAGACGTTAGGCATAGCGAGAAAATGAAGAATAAAATTATTTAATTTTAATATCGTACGTTAAATCAAATATATTTAAAATAGTGACAAAGAAACTGATCAACTCGAAGATAATTATTTAATTTCAGAAAAACTAATCATAATTCGGAGCCAAAATAAACATTTGATCACCAATCTTCATTCAAGAAATCGCAAAAATTTTACTCACAGAATCTCGAAGGTATTACGACGATGTACCAGTCGTAATCGTTATTTTGCGTTGTCGGCTGCACGAAAAATCTCGTAAAAAAAGAAAAAGGAGCGAGAGAGAGAGAGAGAGAAAGAGAGAAAAGTACAAACCGGTGCACTTAACGTGCCAACGAGCGCGAAAGGCACGAGCATAACAAGCTTGGTTTCGCGAGAAAGCGAGAGACTTGAGGTGAAACAGGTGAATTCGTGGTGATAAGGGGCGCGCGCGTGTTCAGTTTGTCATATCGTAATGTAATTTCACGATTTGATAAACTAATCTAATATTAAGGATACGGCACGCGAACTGGTTCCACACACTATAACTTCTTCGGCATCGAACTTTCATTCCCTCGATTTTCTTCCTACTCAGGCTTCATCATCTATTTGCAAATGGTATGGTTACGGTTAATTAGCACGTACTCGTGCTAATTACTTTCTTTATTCGGAATCGAAAGTCGGGACTTTTTTGCAGATCCGAGAAATAGGGTTCGTTCAATATTTTTATCGGTACGCTTATGCTCATCAGGAAGTGGAATTTTTATTTCCTCCTCGATTAACGGCGATGAGATCGGATCGACGAAGATCCAATTTCCAATTGATTCGAGTCAATGAAGTGGTCTTTATTTCTTTGTCCTGAAAGACAAATTCGAAATTAGAACGGGAAATAATTATTTTGAATTTTTAATTCAATCAACGCAAAGAAATTTTTTTTAACATTAACATAAAAATGTTAAAAGTTAAAATAGAAAGTGGATAATTATGGGGATAAAACGTTTGAAATAATATTTTAAAAAAATGACCAGGTCTATTAGAAAGTGACTTCAGTTTTTTCAAAAAAAAAAAAAAAAGAAAGATCGACGTTGCTTTTCTCTTGACGCCCGTCACGAATTTTTCGTAACGCTTCGAATTTTCATACCAATCAATAATATTACTTAACACATGTAACCAAGCCTTTGATCCGTCTACATTTCTTTCGATTCATCGACGCGGAAGATCTCGCATTAGCAATCTTGCAAAACTGCCAACTGCACAATCGATTGGATTAAGACGTAGCTCTTAAGCATATACCGGCGTCTTAACGATCCATTCATGAATTCCTCGTGGAAACGCGTAGCTAAGCGGCAGGGTTGATTTCGACTCGTCCTCCATTGATTATTTCATTCCTTCCGAAACTAATCCTTTCCTCGCCTTGAATCGACACGTTAAAACGGGCGATCACTTGGAATCAATAGTTTAAAAGTGAGAGATAAACAAACGAACGAAAAAAATCGAATTACCATATCTCCTCATCCATATCGACGTTGCTCATACTACCGTGTAATTAATATAATCTCTTCTTTATTTTATGAATCATTATTTTCCTCGGTCTACGCAACTAAACCGAGTACGCTGTATTTAATTATTAGATTACTCTATAATTATGAAATTTGAACGTAATCTGACATGGTACGGCGATAATCCTCGCCGAACTGGAACTTTCGATCGCGTAAGGAGATAGACGCGTACCGGAAAGATGGATGAATAAACGGTTGAATGAAACGAGAGGCAAATTCCGGTAGTTTTATATATATGTAAAGTCGAATATAAATATATCAAAATCGAAATTGTAAGCCTCGAAAAGCTTTCGAAAAATGGATGATGAATATTCATTCGATCTTCGAAACTTGGCGTTACGGGAAGGAACGAATTTTCGAAAGGTGGGATTCGATAAATGGCGGAAGAGAGAGAGAGAAAGAGAGAGAGAAAGAGCTAACTTTTTAACTCGGCGGACGGCCAATTTGTAGAATAATTTCTCAACCGACTTACGCTTCGTTTCCTCTTTCCTTCACTCTTCGCTCGATTTTAGCCGCGAGAACGGCGCATACCAACGCTCATTCTTAGAATCCTTGGCGAATACCGGAGCGTATCGAGCTACATGGAGGAGCGCGCCTGTTAATAGGAGCCACGGTGTGTAAACCGAGCAATTTCAAAGGGCAAATATTCTCCATTACTCTTGCTCTAAGTAGGAAAAGTTGGCCGAAGTGGAACAGCCTTAATGGCTTTATTCGATCATAAATTCGATCAGAAATCTTATTTTCTAATGTTACATTTTTCACGATATATACGTATATCGAAACTATCTAAATTTTATCGAAAACCTCTTTTCAAACGAGATCCAACGATAAAAGTGATAATAAAAATGAAACTTTATATCGCAGATTAATTTCTTCAAGAAATTGCAACCAACTTGCGAAATAATTATTTACGATCTCTGCGTTTAGTTAAGAGGGGGTGGATGGATGTCGAAAAATAGACAATGAAAATTTCACAATTTAAGGGCGTGTAGATCGGATCGAGGCCAGAGGCGAAATCGAGCGGTGCTACGCCGCTGTATTTCGAATCGCTTTTAATTTATAATGGCGAACGATGTATATATGGGACCCCAACAAGGAAGCGAGAACAACTCGTGCTCCGTGTCACTATCACTCGTGTTCGAAACTCGGCCGCAAGATCCGTTGCCGCCATTCCTCCATGTGCATGTGTCACCCTCGCGTAATAACATTTCTTCATCCCTCGAATCCTACCGTTCGAAAATCCTTTCCCGTCGTGTAACGAATTTTACAATTTTACGAGGAATCGTTTGATACACCATGTCTCGACGATTTCTCTTCGAGCACGCTAATTCTCGATCGTATTAGGATATCTGTGGTTGGACCGGACACTATATACACTATAGGAACATGTTAATCGTAAGAGACGCTAGGATTCTAAGTTATAGGCAGATAACGTCGTGGCCAGGGTTCAGACACTTCCTGGTTATACTAATCCTAGTTCATGCTCGGCCACGGACCGATTCTGGCTATCTTTAGATTACACCGATCTTAGATTGCGCTAGACCTATAGCCACGGGGATATAACGTTGGATACAATGTGCAGTTTGAGGTTATATTAATTCCAGGTTATGTTCGGCCGAATGTTGCAACGGTATGTCTTCGATCCTGGTATTGGGTTAAGCCCAATGAGCTTACCGTATAATTTGTCGGAGATAATCAATCGGATATCAATGTTTCTTTCGGGAAATTTTCGATGCGCATAGAATCGCGACGAATAGAAAAGTGGATACAGGAGGTTTCTCTCCGTTTAATTTGTTGATACAAAACATTCCTTCTGGACGCTTTGTTTTCATCCACAGTATCACAGCACTCTCCTTTTAAGCGAGACCTGTAATGCCAAGTTGGATGAATCATCGAAAACTCGAATGGAACCGCTCTGTGTCTGATAAGGACGGTGCGTATCTACTGGCGCGGACGCACGTGACTGGCACGCACGTTCACCAAAGCGGCCATTTCCTTTTCGTCGATCGAATCCCAGTCAACAATTTTTTTCTTCTTTCTTTCATCTAGTAAGGAAAAGTCAACGTGTTGAAAATTGAAGTGTCATCCCATTTTTACGAATTCGAATTCGAAGGAACAAGTTTGATTAAAATTTTTTAAAACTTGAAAAAAAGAAATTAAATAAAATCCTCACGTTAAACGTCCAATTCTATCTACACTGTGAGAATCGAATCTCGCGGAAGATTTAAAATCGATCTACCACGACAATCCTCCAATCCGATCTAAGATTTCACCTAATGCCGGGTTCTCCTCTTTTCAAAAAAAAAATCTTCGAACGCGGGCGTGAAACACACGGTTGGTGTTTCCTTTGAACGGACGGAAGCCGTAAGTCGAGCTCGATTCAGAAAGAGAAAGAGAGAGAGAGAGATCCTATCTTCCCACCCACGTGACGATTTGGAAGGCGGAGGATTCCATGGACACTTGGTCTCGCTTCTCTATTACCAGGCGTGGACATTACGATCGGTGTCCGTAGCATCCGATACCGAACCGATCGAGACGACTGACCCACGACTGCCTACACGATCTCCAACCTAGAGCTGTAGAACGGTGGGCCGGCCATTTTTTTTTTTTCCCCCTTCGACCACTCGAGATTATCGCCCGCCACGGGACAACACTCGTGCTCGATCCCTTCGTTTCTGAGTCACTGCTCCGCCCTCGGAACGCGAGCTGTGCGTAGACCGGGGAACTCGTCACGGAACTCGAATCCTGAGAGGAGCGAGCCGAGGAACCCGTTACTCGTCCGCCAGTATGCATGGACGCGAGCGGATGGAAAATCGCTGCATGCACGAGGGATGGCACCGGTCGAGCGAGAGATATCTAATCTTGTAATGGATAAGCGATTACTCGAGAGCCAGTTCTTCGTATGTTGCCACGGCATAAATCGAGTTTGTTATTGTCGTCCATTTATGCTTTTTCAAGATTCGAGCTTGGAGCGAGAATTAGATAAAGAAGTGTTTCTTGTCGTCTTCGAGGGACGGGCGGATTTTGAAATATATTTGTAAAATGAATAAGTAATAAAGGGATAATTTTGCTTTTGGAGTTTCGAGATTGTTGTTACTTTTCCAAACATCCTTTACATCTAAAAAAAAAAGACTTTAGACAATTTACTTTATACGTGGTAAAACGAGAACAATGGAAAATTGAAATCTACGAAAATCTACGAACACGTAAAACGCGAATTACGAATTACTCGTAAGGAGAATAAAACGAATTTCTTTGCACTCGAATACTATTAAATTAACGGACAAGTTTCGAAAACAGCTGGCGTCCACTTCGAGAGCAGGATACTCGAGCAACTTTTTAATCGAAGATATAAACTCGTAGCTAATTTGTATTAACTGTTGGTAATTTGTATCGGCCGGAAATGGAATCGTAACTCGATTTACTCGGGGCGGAAATCGCGGAGCAAAAGGAGACGTTTAAATGCGCGGTAGCCGGACGAGATCGGTGCGCATCGTGAGCGTAATTATCGAGCTTATCGATGGATTTATCGTGCCACCGGATCGATCGTCTCTCTCGCGCGCGGTCATATCATAACGCGCCGAGAGCGCGAACCGGTTCCAAGCGCGCGAGTTTGACGCAAATGTGAAATGTGACGAAATTCCGGGTTATCCGGGCGACACACCTTTATCGATTGTTTCGCAATCGATCTCCCTATTCGAAGATCGACTCGCTCCTTTCCTCATATTTAGACACTCTGTTTCAAGTATCGTTCCGATTGGATTTCACGATTTATAGATCAAAATCTGGGAAAGTTTCAAAAAGTTTTGTTCGCAGGAAGATTCGTTTTCTGCAATTCTGCATAGTTTTCTAATAATGATTAAATTTTATTAATTCGAGCTCCAATTCGAGCCTAAAAATATCGAAGCTTAAAAGAATCAAATTGATTGAGTAAAATAAAAGAAACGTAAAATATAAATCCATTCGAATTTACGAAATGAGAAAGAAATTTGAGGAAAGAGACGTATTTATTTGGCATCGTGGCGACAGATATAGGCCTCCTACGAGCGCACGATCTTTCGACATCCTTCCGCGTTCCAAGACGACGCGTCGTCCTTTTGTTCGGCCCACGTTCAACCCTGACGATGACTCGAGGAAATCGACGACTTAATTAAATCGCTACGAAAAACATCGCCTTTATTCCCGAACGCGCGAGGACACGATCAAAGTGAGTCACGGCATTCTTCGCGATTCTCTCAGGTTAATTAAGGATGGATCTTGGCGAACTTGAGGCCGGTGACTAGACGCTAGGCCACGTGTCCCTCTATCGATCCAATTGCGACCCGATCCTATCGTTATTCAAGGTATTTTGCAACGGCCCCGTGATCGCACACCGAGGAGGAATCTGCATTCTTCACGTCTTCACGAGATTTTACGAGCTTGTTATTCGTAATGCGCTCGATCCAGGGAAGGCAGTAACGAACGAGTCTATAACTTGTCTGAATAATTAAAACGGGTTATATAGTGGTAGTCAAAGTGTCGTAAAATGGAGGAACGTTGGCAAAGCGTTGAATCATGATAGTTGATGGATCTCCCATTCCAAATAAATAAATAAGTTGAATCGCGTGGATTAATATAATTCTCCGTTTTCTAGTTTCTTAACGTTATTTGAATTAAATTGTAACGTTGGCAATGACACTGGCTCGGTTCTCATCAAACGTTCCATCTATTCCCTGTTTAATTTACAGCACGAGCCTGAAATTTTCATTTTCCAATTAATACAAATAGGAGAAAATTTTGAAGTTAAGAATAACTCGAAACATCGGCTCGAGTTGCACGAAGAACGAATTATTACTTAAATAAAATTATTACTTAAACTAACTCATTACCTTATCAATTTCGAAATTAAATTCGCAAACAAGTGATAATTTATCTAATAATACGTATCTATAATAAGTATCTTCACTGGAAAATAAACTTGAAACAATATCTGTAAGGATAAATATAATAATACGTATATAAACGCGACAAAAAAAGAAAGAAAAAGAAAGACAACGTAAGAAACGTTTAATTTTAAATCAAACGCAAACGCTTTTTATACGAGGGGAAACGTAAGAGAAAAACTTGCCAATTGACCTCATCGATCACCGTTTAAAATGCGATTTCCAAATACAAATACATCCGCGCTATTTATTTATATTATTCGTCGCGCGGCACGATATTATTTTCCAACACCGGACACTAGATAATCGTCGTTTCCCCGCCACGCGTGTGCATCGTCCACACTTTCTCGACGCCCAGAAAGAGAGAGAGAGAGAGAGAGAGAGAGACGCGATTTTTCCGCGCGCGGATCGGCATCCGAGCTAAAAGGTTTCGAAAGCGAGCCGCCACCGGACGACGACATTCTTTCGCAGCGGTTCTGGAGCAAAGCGGCCGCTTCTCCCGCGTCTCGAAACCACCGCGTCTCCCATCGCGATGGAATTTGCATTTAAACGCCTCGCTTACGCAATGCGTTCAGGAAAGAACGGCGAGAATGATGATAGCACGATAAAGCGATTCTCCCTCCCTTCGAAAGGGAAGTTTCGTATTTTTATCTGTGTTTTATTTGCAACAATCGATATTTGGAGCAAGCTCGTTATTTCAAATATTTTTTAATATTGCAATCAGCTTGATAAATTGAAAGATATAGTCAGAAGGAAAATTGGGGAAGCGACGAGGCTATCACACAGACAATGCAAAATTGTATGTTGCATTGATTGTAAGAGAAAAGAGATTGTTACATGTTGATTGAGACATTCTATCGCATCTTCTGTATTCTCCAGATGCTCTATTCGATTATTACTTGTTATTAAAAAATTCTCTCCGTAAGCGAAATAAAAACGCACCTCGAGGAATATTTTACAAATAAATCTTAATAATTTTGGAAAAAGGGAATAATGAGGTTTTCTGAGAGATGGAAGAAGGTGATAGAGCAGAACGATTCATATACAACGCAATAAATTAAACCTTAAACAATAAATATCGTGTATTCACTTCGTACCAACAAAAAAGAGAGAAACTTAAGGAATACCTTAATATTATAGGGATATTGTAAGGCATCTTCTATGTTGAAGCAGTCCTTTTATCGGGTTAAAAGATATCTAAACGAAAATCATGATAATAAATATTCCAATAAATTGTTTCTCTTTTGAAGATTTTCAATATATAAATATGTAATCGTTGCTCGAAGATTAACTAATCGCTCAAAAAAACACTCGACGTAATAAATAAACAACCAACGAATAATCTGTAACACATGCATAGCGAAATTATATTACATGATCGAGTCATCGTTGAACGATATCTCACATTCGATACTCGGATATCCGGCAAGATATATCCTTGTTCGAGACGTTCCCAAAGAAGAGCGACGAGTGAATGGAGGAAGGGGGTTAAAAATTACGATCAAAAATTACGAGGCCCAATTAGCCTTCGCGTCCAATCCCGCCAGAGACACCGTGACCGAACACTGTAATTATCGGGCATAACTCATCGGGGAACGCCCGCTGGGCCAAGCCGACGAAAATTAATTAAAACATTACATCGTCCTTCGTGCCTTTTAACAGGGCAAATTAGTCAAATTGGGACTTCATCGATTGTCCAAACCTGTCGATTCACCGCAAGGACGACCGGACGATTTTCCCACGTAACTACCACCACCCGGCCAACGATTTTCAACGAAATTTCCGTCAGATTCTCGACACGCAGGCCGATGACGCGCGCAAGGACGCGCGGATTAGCATAGCAGGCGGACCACCCATGATACGACCCTGCCCGGCCAACGGACTCTTCAACCTCGTAATAAGCGGCCGCTCATGTCGGATCCTCCTCGGTACAAGTACCGCCCGTGTACCCATCCGTATATCTCGATTTATATCGTTATCGATCCTTTATTGGCGTCGATATATATTCCCGGTTCTTACAACGATCACGGACGATATCTCTCTCTCCCCCCCTCCGTTCCTTCTCTTCCTGTTCCGCTGCACAAAGCCGCGTAGGAGGAGGCTACGATGCTCGTAGATGAAACGTAGGTAACGACCGAGTTTTAAGATTCTAAGATTCTTTATTATTCTTAAGCTTTCCTCGTCGAATGAAAGATTCGTTCGACGGTTGATAGATAGATGATAAGAAATAACGTGAATATATGTATAGATGCTATCGATTTTTAACGATCGAATTTCGTCATTCTAAGATTCTTCGTTATGGGAAGATTGTTTAGTGTTGAATTCTTTTTTTCGTAGGAATCTCTCTTTGGAATTTTTTTCTTGATATATATTTGGTTATTCTATCTTATGTTATCGATTTTCAACGATCGAATTTCGTCATTCTAAGATTCTTCGTTAATTCTTTATGAGAAGATTCTGTAATGTTGAATCTTTTTTTTGGAGGAATCTCTCTTTGGGATTTTTTCTTGATGTATACTTGATTATTCTATTATATAATGAATAATTTCGACATTGATCGAATTTCGTCGTTCTAAGATTCTTTATGGGAAGATTCTCTATCGTTGAATCTTTTTCATAGAAGTCTCTCTTTGGGATTTTTTTTACAATTGATTTTAATTTCTATGAATATACTAGCCTGTTCTGTCCATGCAACGAATAAAAACGATCGTGTAAGGGGAATACGTATTTCAAATAATTTCCATACTCTGCCAACATCTTTAAGATAAATTCACCGTAACATGCCTCTCTGTATTCGACGATAAACCAGTTATAGATACGATTAATTAATTCCACCCGTAATTGTAACCCATAAGGATAGGGGACAGGCATAAGCGCATATACGAGAATAGGAACAAGCCTATTTATCGTCGCCGCCGGTTTATTGGCCTCTGTACCCCGTGTACCGCGCTTATTAATTAACCAACCCCGTCAATTATTCCGAGTAATTATTGGAAGCATCGATATCCCGATAAGATGTACCCCGTGAGACGACAAGTGATTACGATTGGGTGTACACGCTCGTGGATCGGTTCAATTCGATGTACGATCTCGTACGATACTCTCGCGTGTTACCGGCGAGTGACGCGGGTCGAAAAGAAAACGTTGGCAGGATTTTTCGAGCTCGAGGATCCAGCCGTAGCGACGACCGTGATACGAAGGACACGAGCAGTGTCTTTCTCTCCTTGGTCAAGCAAGAAGTTGCTTGAAAATGTGTTACGGCTCGTCGTTGGACGTGCAAGAAAAATTGCATAAAAAGCAGTAACCTTCGTTTCCTAGTTCGTTGATCACCATATTGTCGTCGTTGATTTGCGTAACTAAGA
>NW_006263534.1:776655-777916 GCF_000469605.1 Apis dorsata | reverse complement strand
AGAGAGAGAGAGAGAGAGTTATCCGTGCATGGTTTCGGCCGTTTCATTGTGGCCGTGGTTAAATTAGACGTCTTCGAAAAACTATTGTACAACCGTGGTGATTTATCGAAGCCCCGAGCTACGATTAATTGCGCGTTGCAAGAGAGAACGCGAAAAACATCGTGTGGTCGATCGGTTATAATGTTACGGTTGGTAAAGTGATTGGAAGGAATCTGTCCGGTGATTTAATAAAGAGTAATTGTCGTTCTGAAGTTTCAATTCGTCCGTATACTTAAGAATTTCAATTTTAATAATTGCGTGGAACGCGAAGCAAGGCGGGAGAAAAATTGATAAAAAAGCCTTTGATAATTCGAGATTGCAAGATTTATATCCATAATATCGTAGAAGAATCTAATAAATATCGAAAGAAATTTTCTGTATGCTTACGATGGAAGAGGTAAGCTAGTTCTCGATTAATAAATTCGCTTAATCATCGAAACTATAAATTTCGTTCTGATAAATTAAATTCTGTTTGAAAATATTATACATTCGATCTTTCCGTAATTACAATATGATCAATAGAAGCAATCATTCGGGATCTCTATTCGCTCCCCCCTTTTCTTCGTATTCTAATTTTCAAAATGCATTGAGTCGTCACGCGATGGAGCACGCGAATCGGCCGAACCGATCCGCGATGAGCGTCGATGATTTCTTCCTTGCAATTTTCTGATCCCCCCCTTCCTCCACGAGATCGTTATCGGCTCCGATCTTCTGCACACGTTCGAGGTTCGGCTCGATCGGGAAACAATTGGCCGACTGGGACGCGACCTGTCCACGCGCGAATTCGGTCGAAAGTTTGCCGGTTGACGGGGCGCGAAAATAATTGACTGGTCGGCTCGGTCGGTAAGCGAATGCCTCGATGGCCATTAGTTTCTCGGTCGATCGGCCGTGATTTACGCTATCGTTAACGCCGCGTTTAAGGAGCTGCGACACCTTCGCCGAGAGATGTTTTGACGGTGTTTATCCGTGGTACCAGGACCGATTTAAGAAACGCGTAATTAAAAAGCGCGCCATTTAACGCCATCTTTCTCCCCTCACCTCCTTAATGATTTAAATCTTTTTTGAGGAGAGGGACGAGAGTGTCAATTTTCGTACGACGTTAATTCGTAATTTACCTCATCGAGTGGGCAAACGAAAATTTCGTGGCGATGTTTGCTGATCGTATCGGGTACGGGATGGATGATGAGAGAGGGATATAGCGAGGTAAAAATTAAGAAGGAAC
>NW_006263534.1:774480-776430 GCF_000469605.1 Apis dorsata | reverse complement strand
TATATATATATATATATATATATATATATAATAAAAAAATATATATATATATTTAACGATAGAGAGAAAGAGAGAGAGAGAGAGAGAGAGAAGTTAAAAAATATTTGATGCAAGTATTCGAAGTTTGGAAACAGCGAGCAAGTATTTGACCCCTTCGATTTTTTTATACATTTATTCTCTCAATAACGATAAACCTATCAATTATTCAACATTTCATAATTTTGTTAATAATTCATTTTCCTATAATATTAATCGAAGCAGAACATTTTCACGATTGCGAAATTCCTTTCAAATTACGTTTAACGCGTTTATACTCGTCGATTCTTTGATAACCGATTCCTTTATAGATCTTCATAACCGAGACGAACCTCGATCACTCGTGTCGAAAACGAAACGATCGATCGGGATCGGGGGTCTAATCGCTGAGTAACCAAGGAGATCCTTCCGCTCGAGTACGCTGTTAAGGCCGATTTCTAAAAATCGCAAAAAAGTCGATGGTGCAACTGATAAAGTCCTTGCCGCGAGTGAAAACTAAACTTGCCGATTCTTGGTGCCGTTTCGAGAGATCTCGCCTCGCGGGGACCCTCTCCCTCCGTGCTCCTTGGCGAGGATCGTGAAACCGATCGCTCATAAACACGAAATTACTGTAGTCGTCGGGTTTGTTGCGTGCAAGCCGCACTGGCGTAGCGAATCCGTTGAAAAGTTGCCCGAGGCTTGCTCGAAACCGCCCGATGTTTGACGTTTCTATTGCAACCGATTCCACGATAACCCGTGCTGCATGTGGAATTCAATAATGACGTAATGGCGGCTTAATGGCCGCAACTTCGTCGAGCGGACGAAGAGTACATGTCGATTCCAGTTGGATTCCGAAGCAATGGAAATCTTATAATAGTCGATTTGGAAATTTTATATTCTTATGGATGGAATTCGCTGGGGTTAAATCGAACTCGATTCGTTTTCTATCGATGATCCTATCGATATGTCGTTTATAGATCGTAAAAAAAAAATGGAGTCGTGGCCGCGCCAATGATTCGAAGATCGGAAGAAGAAGAAGGTAAAAAGATCTGGCCCGACCTCGTTGCATCGATGAATTGTTCCTTGGCACGAGAGAGACGATGTATATACAGGATAAAAGCGAACGATTGAACGATTATCTTTACCGCAGTTCGACGATCGTTTCTGTATTTTTCTTCTTTAACATTCGTTTCCTTTTCTTATTGGAATTTCGTCTCTTTCTCTCGTCCGATTCTTCCGGATTATATTATAAAAGCAACAAGAAATAGCGACGATTAACTTGACAAATATCTTTTTTCTTTTTTAAATTCAGAAGATTTTTTAACTCATCTGTTGCACAGATACTTTGACAAAAAGAGGAATCGAACGGAGTAAATCACCGCCACCGTCTCTCTCTCTCTCTCTCTCTTTCTCTCCGTTTACAAAAAGCAAACTGGAGCAAACTTTACGGCTTCTCCTTTCGTTCGTTGAAAACTGTGAAACCGGAGAAACATCGCCGCGAAAAATTGTCTCTCTGGGCAATAGCTTCCTTCGTTTCACGGTTTCCTTGGAAACGATTACGATTCAGCGAACGTGTCTAGAATATTATTACAGACAGTGATCTCGAAAGAGAGGGAAAGAGAGAGAGAGAGAGAGAGAGAGAGAGAGAGATCGTTAGTCGATCGCGCGAACAACCTGTGCCACCGATACGAAAAAGACGGAGGAAAGGGATTAACGTAACAATGATGGCGTTACATCACGGGCCTCGCGTTATAAAATAAAGCAACGGTTGCCGACATTTATTGCCCCGTGCGTCGACACCGTCTATGTGAAACGCGCATAATTCGGCTCACGTAATTTCACGCAATTCGAGGAACGAGCCTGCTTCGACGAGAAAGGGAAGAAGATGGTTTTTAGGTCAGGAACGCTGCTGATCCCTCCGTCCCTTTTTCCACT
>NW_006263534.1:771911-774475 GCF_000469605.1 Apis dorsata | reverse complement strand
TCTCTCTCTCTCTCTCTCTCTCTCTCTCTCTCTCTCTCTCTCTCTCTCTCTCTCTCTTTTTACTCAAGACGCTCTCAGCTTCTCAACGAAACGAGGATTCTTCGCCTCGCGTGATAAATGAAGGATATTTGTAGAAATATAGGTCGTCGGTTGTAAATTATTCGAATGATCGACCGGAACGAACGTTGGTTACGTCGATGATACTCGATACGATTACGATTCTACGATTCGTGCTCTATCTTAATTCCAAGGATATCTCTCTTGATCTCGAGGAATTTTGCAAGGAAAGTTTGCATAGGATAAATTTTCATCGAAAGATGACAAATGACGGAAATGATTTCAAATCCTTTCCTTTCGAATTGTTAACTTTCTACGCGTTATCGTATATAATATTTCCGTATAAATAATTTCTTTCGTTTAGATCTTTTTCTAAATTCTTTCAAGATACAAGAAAAAAAAATCTTCAACAAATTCTTCGATAAATTCTTCCAGGTACAAGGAAAAAAAAAAAAAAAAAGAAACCTAATTTTCGTTTCTAAATTTCTTCAACCGCGGAAAATTGAACGAGTTTCGAGAACGATCTATCTATTATCGGTTTCGAGAAATCGTATCGAATGGCGGGGAAACGGTTTTTGCCGATCCAAGAGCCAAGAGAGGGAGATGCACGCTGTCCTCGCGGATGTCGGTTAGCAGTTTCCTGGGAGAGCCAGGCGTGTATGGTACGTATTCGTCCTTGAAGCCGTTACACTCCCTTGCATCCGTGGCTCTCCTGTAAATCGGGTTGCCTCGGGTTTGCCTCGCCATTACACCCACCGACACGCCTCTATCGTCCATCCATCGATCCTGTCCATCGTTGTTGATTCATCGGAAGCATTCAACTGCGATCCGTTCTACTATTTCTTTCCAAGCTATGTGAAAGGATCGGATAATTCGTCCTTCTGCGCAAAGTGTTCTGCACAAGTCGGTTGAATAAAGGAAGACTCGATATCGATAGAAATCGCTATATAATTACAATGAGAGAGGAGGAGATTGATGAAACTGAAAGACGTAAAAAAAGAAAAACGCAACGTAGGGATGATAAATTTTGAAAGAAAGAGACAATTCTCTTTTTAAAATTTCCGATCAACTTCTTTCCATCTACGATTCTCAAAGTTACTTTTTCTCGCTCCCCTACGAACCCTCTAAACTATCCATAAAGTTTTACTTTAAGTTAAACTATCCACAATTTTTCTAAATTTCGTTATACGAAATGCACGAAATATTCGAACTCCAATTATCAAAGTCCGTTTATAAATTCTTTGAAAACGCGGAGAAAATAAAAAAATTGTGAGATCGACGCGTTGCATCAATTTCGTTCAAGAACCAATCATTAATAACCACTGGACAGGTGCGAAACTGTCGCAACAGCGCAGAGTCCCGTTAGAGCGAGGTCAAACGGACGCAAGGTGCTCTGATACAATTTTAACGAGCGCGATCCCTGTTCCAATCCAACCAGTGAAAGTGATAGAAAGCGAAATAATGAAGGTGTGACGGCGAGTTGAAGCAAGATCGAGGAGGAAGGAAAAAAGGAAAAGAAAAAAGGAAGGAAGGAAGGAAGGAAGGATGGACGTTGGCGCGAAATCTCTACGTCTTGCGACTACTCTTTGCGAGGAGGGGAGATGGGAGGAGATGAATCGAGCGTAGAGAAATGATTAGTATCGGGTCGTTAAGGCGGCCATGTAAACGGATAATTGGGCAATAACCCAGAAGCGAAGATCACGAATATGCTCCGCATATGGAACGATCACGATCGTAACGAAGATCTAGCTCCTCAGATAAACATGTAACGAACGGCTGGAGGGGAGAGGAAAAAAACCGGTATAAGAAATCGCGGGGGGCGCGGCCAAGTCGACCCTCCTCCCCCTCCTCCTCCTTCTCATGAAAAATCGCGGAAATCTCTCGATTAAACGACCGATGAACCTTTCGTCGAGCCTAACCTCAAACTGCTACGAGTTTTGAATAATAATAATAATAATACTCGGATGTTGCGAAAAAGGGGATAATTTAATGCTTCGTTCTTTTATGGAAGACTTTTAGAATTTTTTTTTTCTTAACTCGAGTAACAACACAACAGTTTGGAATTAGAAATTTGTAGTAATTAACTAACCATCGATCGAAATTTTAAGATTACTTGGATTTTTTTCGAATCGTCGATCTTCGAAACGTTCGACCTTCGCGTGTCGTCCTCCACCTCCGCATCGAGAAGAGCTACCCAACACCATTACGAAGGTTCATTGTAAGGAAATGAGATTTCAAGAGGAAGAGGAGGAGGAAGAGAGGCGCCTTCCAATTTACTCGAATTATTTGGAACGGTCGGCATTAGGAGCTACGATACGATCGGTTGATTATGCATTTGGGACGATGCGCCGGAAACGGAGGAGGAGAAGGAGCGCAGAAGGAAGACTCTCAAGGGATAGGTGGACAATGCACGACGCAAGGCTGAAGGAACAACGGTTCCGCCAAGAATGGGAATATAAATTTCGTCTCAGGTTGGATCGGTTTCGAATCGGTTTCGAGGAGATAAG
>NW_006263534.1:767977-771709 GCF_000469605.1 Apis dorsata | reverse complement strand
TATCGTTTCTATATATATATATATATATATATAGAACCGGCGAATTCTTGGATCGATATATGGGCGTGACGACGTTTGCACATCGGGCCCCCTGTTATTCCTTCTTCCCTTCCTCGTGTAAGATCTGATTTCCTTACAATGTACAGTGTGTATCGTGTTACACAGTACCGTACCCACCACCCAGCGCACATTCGTTATGGTTTATGTAAATTGGCCGCGTGCGCGCGCGTTAAAAGCGGTTGTTGGGATGGTCGAGGAATGCTATATGGATTTATGGTGTCATCCGTGACACGTTAGGACAATAAAACGAAAGAAAACGGATAGGCGATCGAAAAAGGTTAATGGTTTTCCATCGAGCTGTAATAATTTATCCCTCGCATTTCTAGAAACGAAGCTTGGACGTGCGACTCTTCGTGTATTCAAAAGAGATGTAAAGTAAAATTTTAAATTGATCGAAATAAAGTTAATTCAAATAACTCGAATATATTACATAATTTATTATTACTTAGTAATTTTATTCTAAGATTTTAAGTAATTAATTTTTCAACCCAATTCTCGAAGAAGAGTTATGGGTTATTTATTTTACTGCACAATAAGAAACGGATAATAGAATAATAATGGATAAGAACCAAACTTCAATCTCTTCAACGGTTAATATCAGAAGCAACGACGTAATATCAGAAGTATTAAAAAGGAAAAAAGAAAAATATTTAAATATCACCTATATTATTATTCTTAACGATAAGAATATCAATGCTGCAACGTCCATCTTCCAAAGCTCTCTACCTCGTCGTACAAACGCAAAAACACACCGTTATCTCCACAATAACCCGGCTCTCGAGCGAACCAACCCGCTGTTATTGAGCAGGTGGTCAAGAGGTTCCGGAAGCGGGTTGTTCGAAAAAACGCGCTCGACAACATTGGCGTGGCTGCACGTACGATATCGCGAGATAATCGCGAGCCAGTTCGTGCGGAATGGTCGCGCGTTCAGGAAAAGAAAGTGTCGTCGAAACCAGAAGCCGAGCGCACTGACGATCTTCAGCGAGAAAATGTTAAATAATCAAAGACGAATTTGCGAATATTTTTGTTATATGTTCGTTCACACTTCGATTCGTGAAGCATTGAATATCGAGCGATAGAGTTAAGGCGAATTTAAATTTTTCATTTTGCGAACAACTATTCATTTGTTCGTTATTACGCGTTATTCGTTTATACCCATCGCTATGGATGATGATCGCCTATCCTATTCGTCAAAAATTAGAAACTGTCACTACTTTCTTAACTTTGGATGGGATTCACATACGAATCATCGTCAGAAGTGCTCTCCACAGTGAATCTAAATTAACCTTAACCGACGTAATGGCGTGTTCATTAGAAGCAGAAAGCATTTACGAGCGGATTGCTTTCGTTTCACCTTTCAAAGATTTTATTTCTCAGGAGGAAATCTCCGTCTCGATGTGTACGGGGCTCGTAAAATTTACTTACTGGGCGTGACCGCTTTTTCCCCCTATCACTTTGATAAGATTCTTCGTTCCGCGTGGAACGATCTGACCTTTTAGGTCTGAACGGGTTGAGAATTTTGACAGACGGAGTGGAAATCCTGTTCCTTTATCCTGAGAGAGATTATGTTCCACCATGTCGTGCCACCAACATGTTCGTACGTGCTTGTATGGTTCGATGATATTATGATGATTGAATAGTGTGGAATTCCTATGTTTCCTGTGGAAATGAATATTAAAACATTAAATGAAAGATATTTGATCTTAGAGATTTTGGATTTTTTTGAAAATTGAAAATTTTTATACGATCATTTTTATTGAATAACAAAAAGTTAAAATTTCTAATATACCTTAAATATCAGATTATTAAAACAATTTATTACATTAATTGATAGAAATTTGTTTATATCGTGTAATTCAATGGACTTAATTTCCCTCAACGGATCTTGAATATTTCTTAATGGAATCAATTAGAGGATGAAATTTCGAGACGATCAAATTACCTGGAAGAACATATTTTTAGAATTATCTTACGATTCATTCCGATCAAACCAATACCATTTCAAATTTAAAAAAAAAAAAAACAAAAGAAAGATTCTTCCTTGCAATCTTTAGAACCTAAAAATTAAAATGCTTCTTCGTAAATAAACTTTACCCTATTCCAATCAATAACAACTACTCAAATTTTCCACGAATGCGCCATTCGAATCCTTATCACCGAGGAACACGAAGCGAGAGGACACGCGCGGCGAGTGTGCGTGCACGGCTCACGTGCGATTTCCGATATCGAAAGTTCGAAGTGCAGAATTTCGTGGCAGAAATAAATCCCTCCACCTTCGTGCCTGCTCCACCGTCGTTGAACTTCTCTTTCGTACATATAAACGCGCGATAAAAATGTAAAACAAATGAAAAAATAAAAAAAAGAAGAGGAGGAGGAGGAAAAAAAAAAGGAAAGAAATCTCGTCTCGTTCTCCTTCTCGTGCGTCCTCCGTCTCCTATAATCCCGGCCGGACGAGCGAGAAGGACGGAGAGAGAGGAGATCGAACGAGAGTCAGACGACTTGGTGTTCACCTACTCGCGAGGGTGTGTACCAAGGCGTGTGCAGAGCCCGTAGAAACGAAGAATTCGCTCTGCACGAGACAGCGATACCGGTGCAAGGAGGTATCTATCGCTTGTGCAATAGTGAACGTATAGCGGATGTCAAACCGAGCCGCGCACACGTATCGCACACCCCTGCACCGACTCGGCACCGCGTGTACGTGCATATCTGCATCGCGGTTGACAACTCGCGTGCAGCTTACGCGCCGCTTTCGTGAACCCTAGCCGTGAGCGCTAATTTGCAAACAGGAAGTGGAAAGTGGATAGAAGAGACTTTGACTTGGTTGGATCGGAGGTAAAACGAGATGGGAGAATTTCCTTTCGTACAATTTAGAAAGAGTTAAGTTATGTTGCATTGTCTTTCATTAAATTCTGAAATTTGGAAAGAGTTAAGTTAGGAATTCTGTTGGATCGTCTTTCGTAAAATTCTGAAATTTGGAAAAAGTTAAATTAGAAATTCTGTTGGATCGTCTTTCGTAAAATTCTGAAATTTAGAAAGACTTAGGAATTTTATTGGATCGTCTTTCATTAAATTCTGAAATTTAGAAAGACTTAAATTAGGAATTCTATTGGATGGTCTTTCATAAAATTCCGAAATTTTAGAAAGAGTTAAATTAGAAATTCTGTTGGATCGTCTTTTATTAAATTCTGAAATTTAGAAAGACTTAGGAATTTTATTGGATCTTTTATAAAATTCCGAAATTTTAGGGAGAGTTAAATTCTGTTAGGTCGTCTTTCGTAAAATTCTGAAATTTAGAAAGACTTAAGTTACGAATTTTATTGGATCGGAATACTTTTTTGAGAGAGATGCGAGATCTCTTAGCAAATCTTAGAATTAAGAGGAAAATTAGTAAAAAAATTCTTGGCGAGATAAAATAAATCACGAGTCATTACGCATAAATAATAATAACGAAGAATATTACAAAAGAGGCGAAACCAGTAAATCTAACAAATCTAACTTGTACCAAGCCGTATCGAACGGATATAGACCTCGTAGGCCTCGTTTATGGTAAGTTCAAGTTACAGTTGAACTGAGCCTACACCTACCACCATTATCCTATCCTCGTGGCAAAATCTGTTTGCAAAATTAATCTCCAGTTGGCACTTGTTGTACATTTCGCTTCATTATCCATGG
>NW_006263534.1:759606-767710 GCF_000469605.1 Apis dorsata | reverse complement strand
GGTGTTTCGCAATCCAATTTCTTCGCCGACGCAAAGCGCGGCCGCAAAAGTGTGCGAGGTGTCGAGCGCGTGTCAATGGTGTGGGGAGGCGCACAAGCGCCTCTGGCGGATCGAAGGATAGGGGAAAAAAATGGGCACAATGGGATAATATTTCACGGGTGCAGATCACGATCGANCTTGGCTGGACCGATCGAACAAGATCGACGGATCGATCTCACGGTGCGCACGTACCGCACCGGTGTTACCTCGAGCCACGGCTGTGTTAACATACATAAGACCTGGCTTTTCGACCGTGTTTACAAATATTGCAACAAATCAAACGGGACTTCCAACCCGGCTTCGTCGTTGTTGTTCGGCTTCGACTTGTCGATCCGTGAATGAATTTACGCGCTCGAACCGGATTTAACCACACGAGATCCCAGACTTCTCACTTTTCTGTCTTTGGATTCCTCTCTTCGTCTATTTTCTTTCCCGTTCATGACTCACCTAAGAGGATTTTAATGTTTACATGCCTTAAATTACTGCGTATATATATATATATACAGTTCGTGCAAAACTACGTATATAATAGAGAATGATGTATACCTGTTTTGAGCAAGTGTCGAGAAAATAAATAACAAATAGCGAAGAAGAAATTCCTCGAATTGATTGACCCAGAAGTGAAAATCGCAGGAATGCTTAACATGGAAATAAATATGTAAATTTCTCGTCGTTCCTATCATTAAAACTATTCATCCATCAGACGCGATCGAGTAGCGGCGAAAGAAAGGATTTCATACAACGTAATCCACGCGAATACCGATGTTACGAAACACGAGACCGATACCAAAGATCTGAAGAAAAGAAGAAAAAAAAAAAAAAGAAAAGAGCGAGGAGAAAACTGGATGACGCGAATTCCAGCGTGGAATAGCAGACGGTGTAATTTCCAACTGTGGAAAAAACAATCGACGATTTGGCTTGGTTCGGGATGGTAAATCGACGAAAGATATTATGTCGTAATACGGTCGAAAAACGTCGTTTCGTTAACCTGAAATTCGAGTATAAATCCTGGAGAATGTGGCGGCGATGGCGGCGGCGTTTTTCTGGCTAACGAGTCGTCCTTGCGAGAGAACACAGATCTCATCGGTAAATTGTATATCCTCTCGTCGATATTTTCAACGTCGACGTGTTAAAACGCCCACCGTTTCGACGTTCGAGTCGAATATTCGAAGTAGAAAGCTAATTTCGCCGCAGGACGAGATTGAAAGCGAAGAAAAAAGGAAAAAGTGATTGCGGCTTATCGCTTTTGTTCTTGATATTGCGTGGAGGAAGGGGGGATTGAGAGAACGATGAGACTGGTTCCCCTCTCGATCGTTCAATTACGTTAGGTTAGGTTTTTAAAAGTAACGATAAGGTTAGCCGATCGACTCGTCAACCTCGTTCAACTCGTGGCCTTCGTAGTAGAAGGGTGGAGCTGTGATTCGATCAAAATTTTAATAAATTTCTCTCCTTTCCTTGCTTCTCATTACATACAACTTTAAATATGTTTCTTCTATCGACGAGAAGTATTTCCTTTTTCCATAAAACGTGAGAGAAACCACGCGTTTCGATCCAACGTGTCACAAAGAACGAAAGTTGATCGAATCCAAATCCACGAATTTTCTACGATACTTCTCCACTAATCCCACCAAAAGAAGAAGATAGAATTCGAGTCTCGCGTCCAAGTGAGACGAGAGGTCAAAGCGATCAGCTTGGAAAGTTGCGTCCGCGGAGAGGAGAGCAGAAGAGATCGAGCAAGGTCTCTGGCTCCGCCGCGGGCAAGGTGATCCGAATTCCGCAGCCTTGCGAGTCGCAACAACTTGTAACCGATCCGAGAGAGCAGACAAATCGCATTACTCCGCCGCTATCTTCCGACACATCCTCTCCAAGAGTGCAGAGCATCTCCAAAGCGACAGATCCATTTACTTTATCGAGAGAGTTTACTTTTAGCAAAGACCCTGAAACGGTACGTATCCTCCTTCTCCACCTGTTGTTTCTTCTCTCCGTCGAAAAATTTTTTTCCACTCGCGTATAAATATTCACAAGGTTGGCGGAGCCGATTAATTCTGGACCGAGGACGCGCTCGTGGTAAAAACAGCGCGGATCCCGTTCCCCCTGTAAAAAGAAACAGCTCTCGAGAGACGAGCGGCGGATTTAATCGATCTCGGGCGACATTAAACGGTTCCTACGCGGTTTCTTCACCTCTCACCTTCGAGAGCGGCCCAGCAAAGAAGGTGGATAACAATGTATCGTTGACGTGTATCGATCTTTGTTTCATCTTTCTGTTTGGTAAAAGAAAGAAAAAGAAAAGAAGGGGGGAAATCCAAGCGCTTGTTGCGCTCGTTTTATTAAGGTTAACGCATTATTGCCAAATTCGTTCACGATTTGACGAGCGTTAAGGCAAGGTGGAAGGTTTACGTTGGGAAATAAGAAGAATGGAAGAGGTCGAGGATGATCGAAGATTCACGTGGGCGTTCCTCCGAGTGCAAAAGCAATTTTCATCCACGGTTAAACGAGGGGCATTAATATTCATAACTTTTGTAAACACGGTTAAAAAGCATCCTTGTTTCCGGGTCGGTTGGAACGGTTAATTGGACGGCTCCATTTTGGGATGAATAATAACTCCTTCCTTCGAAGGAACGTAACGAGTTCGATGAGCTTCGATTTCTTCTTTCGATCAAAAAGAATGATACCTTTTCGTGTTTAAACTGGCTTCGATATCGATATAAATGATACTTCTTTCTCAGTCGTTGAAAATTTCAACTTCTTCCGAGAAACGAAGAATACCTTTCCCCATCTTTTTCAAAACACATCGACTACTAAAAATTTCATATTTCGTCCACAATAATCCTTTGAGAAAATCGTGTTTGAGATCCAATAAGAGACTATATATCCGTCTCTCCAACTTCGAAACTTGCAACAACTTCTATTTTCTATTTTCTCCAACTTCATCCACGATGACCTTTGAGGAATGTATTTCAAGTTTGGAAACGCGATAAATTCTTCGACTTCTTCCACTATGTTTTTCACCAAGGTGTTGCGCAACGGTAACGATCGATTGGAATCGACCGACTCTAATTTATTCCGGCCGCTTGGACGGAAACGCGAAACCGGAGTGATTTCATTAACGCGCCGGCGACGTTTTATCGTACGGCCGCCAGTTACGAAAACCAAACGGTTCTCACACACACACACACACACACACACACACACACACGTTGGACGATAAGTGGCGAACGAGCGTGAATTCCGCGTGCTACACGTAGAACGGTCACCGGCCGATTACGAAAGCTTTGTGCCGCGGTGCCGCGACCTTTGCACGCGACACCGTGGTCGCGTAATCGTATCGAGGAACGAGTTTCCGGTCTTTAACGGAATAGGGCAAAGTCCTCGCAGCTGTAAACATCGACCTGCTCCTTCGTACCGTTTGCTTTCTTTTTTTCTTTTTGTTTTGTTTGCGCGGAACGTTTCGCTTTATCACTTCGCTCTCAAGAGGAATCTCTTGCGCGATTACTTATCGGTACGGTATTTTGTGTGATTTCAGTTATTATCAGTGTAACTTTATCCGTTGTAAAATTTACAGTAATTATTCATTAGATAGACAGTTGTTGTCCATTGACGAAAGATTTTCATATCTTTGTGTTTATGTTTTGCACAAGTGATTTTCCAATTAATGTATTCGGATAATAATTTCTTTTTCGGTTATCAGCGATGCACAAAATATCCAATAATTATGTAAATCTAGCTAATGTTTAACAATACGTCCAATGTATTATTCAATTGATTCTCTTATGTCGAGAGAGAAAAGTAATTCTCCTCTAAATCCGATCGAACCTAAAAGAAGAAAAAAAAATCGAAGATAGACGTAATCAGACGTAAATTTCATAATATCAGAGATATTTTATTATGGAAGATTTTGCACTGGATTTTGCATTGATTGAATCGAATGGAATCCGGAACAAAGACCCCACCCGGCGCCGTGTTTCCAAGATTTTCTTCTCTCTCTCTCTCTCTCTCTCTCTCTCTCTCTCTCTCTCTCTCTCTCTCTCTTTCTCCTCCGCTCGCAACGTTGCGTATGGATTTCTCAAGCGTTTCCACCGACAAAAGAAACGGGTCGGCGGAGGGAGGATCGATAAGCCGATCGATCGATTATGATCGTTGCAAAAAGGCCCGCAGTGTCCGCGCAGCCGGCCGTGTATCGGTAATTGCATCGTGGCGGCCTGTCGACGCTTATCGCGGCTCTCTCTCCTTGGCATAAACGCACGTACGAGGGCGTTGCAGGTTTTCTCAAGAAAGGAACAGTCGTCCATGGCTCGCCTAGGACCCACCGCGTGGAAAAAGGATCTGCGATCGGTGAACGTATCCAGAGAGAGAGAGAGAGAGAGAGAGAAAAGGGAGCTCTCTCCTCGTTTCTTCCTTCGGCCGGATTTTCCCCCGATTCGGAGAATATTTGGGGTATGCGTGAACGATTTCTTAAAGAAAGTCTCTTAAAGAAACTTTTCTTCTAAGCTATGATCGAGAAGAGGAAGTGGCCTATTCAAAGGGAAAATGTCGATGTGAATCCGAGCGGAGGATAATTTTATTTATAGTTCGATAGTTTCAAAGGTAGGAAATATTCCGAAAGAATAAAGATATTAATTCTTCTAGATTTCTTTAGATTGTTTGCGACAAATTCAAAAATCAAAGTATATTAATTTCTAAATATTAATAACTTCTAATTGATTTCTTTCGATTTGAAAAATTATATAGGTCTGGTCTGTAATTTATTATTTAGTCGATTCTCCAAATGGATGCTCGTGATGAGACAGTCGAGCGGTCGTTGACCAATTAAACGGATCCAATTGGAATGACGAGCGCCACGTCCCTTCCTCCAGGCATCGATGTCTCCGGAATCCGTCTATCGAATCTCTCGAACTCGACTTGAATTTTTACATCAACTATCCCCAAAAAAATATTTTCCACGTGGATTCGTGATTTTTAAACAACTCGAGTACTTTTCTTCCATCGTCTTTAATCCTATTCGTTGTTACATCTTCATTTTAGAAATGAAAAATCGAATATACCATTTCATCTTCAAAAGAAAAAAGAAAGAAGCTATCGTTGCTTTCCTTGGCATCGATTGAAATTACTTTAATTGACAGACGCTCGAACATTCGAATTATTATCTGTTCCCACAGCACGAAAGACAATCCCAATCTCTTCGATAATACCTGTCGTGTTAACGAGTTTCCGTGGAAACGCGTTTCATTCGGAAAACGAAGTCAGAAGTTCTCGGTTGTAACCGGAGGACGGTAAGCTCGTCCTCGCGTGCGGATAAATAATTTATGCATTACAGACAGTTGATCTCGTTACGATTGCACAAAGACGGGAGAAAAACAGCGCGGTGAGGAGCTCGAAAAGAGGGCTAACGAGGTCAACGACGTCACTCGAGACTCGGCCGTTCCGGCCTTCGTGACTTGACGTCCCGAAGCGCCTCGCGGGACCGGATTAAAACGAAGAAAGCAACGGAACGTTAAGATGCCCGTTAAAAAAATCACGCCGGCCGCAATCGTTGCTTCGAGAGCTTCGAGCCGAAGATCATCAACAGCGAATCAAATATTTTTCTTTCGCGGAGAAAGAAAAACATACTCGCGAACTTGCTTTCTCCGAGGACTTATTTTTTTCTCCATCGTCGCCAATTTTCCTCGCTCGAAATTTAAAATTCCAAGATAAATTCCAAAATTTTCCACGAACACGTCACGATGCGAAGTGAAAAGCGAAATAAAAATTTTCGAATTTCTCGCCGATTGAAAACGGAAGCACGAGCGGAACTTTTCAACGATTCATCGGTTCAAGACGATTGATCTCGTATTGTAATTAATAATGGGGGATGCACTCTGTCGTCTTCGTTTTCTTCCTGGCTGGTGCTTGGAAGGGGCATCAAATGTGGATCGAGCAAATTAGCTGGAGCCCGACGAGAAGCGGTGCGGTGCCGGATAATTGACACGTCGTCGGGGAAAAAGAGAAAAAGAAAGGGAGCGAGAGAGGTCTTCAAGGATGTCCACTCTTCCAGGTGAAGGCGGCAGCGAGAACGCCGCGTAACGCCCCACAAATCAGCGGTGGTTTCGGTCTCGGTTCACCGAATTTCACCGGATTCCCTGCGCTCCCGTTCCTTCTCGAACGGGCATTCATTTTAATCCACCTTGCCTTTATGCTATACGCGCCTTAATGCGCCGTGTTTTCTCTTTAAAAACGAAAATTAGTATACCGTTGAAAAAAGTCCAAGTCGGTTTACTTAACACATTCCAACCGAACATGTGAAACCGTTCGTGCACGCTTTACTTTCCATTTAATGTGCATATCCCAAGATATTTCGTGGATAAATCCGTGATAAATTGAAAAATTTGTAAACTCCTACATTTTATACGGGATTAATCTAACCCATATATATCTGTAAGAAGTTTTAATTTTAATTATTACGTTGAAGATACATGATGAAAATATTCGCAGACTCCTTTAACTTTTTTAAGATTTTAAACGTTTCGAAGGAGAAGAAGGATCTCTAACGTTTATCCATGCAATGAAAATTAAAAAAAAAAAATTACGATTCCCGCCATTTTTACTCACAACTATACATCAATCCATTTTATCAAAGCTTGACCGATACAAGATAAAACGATATATACACACGATAATCCAAACGATAAAAAAATATCCCTCTCGGTCCAAAAATAAATTTCGATCTAAAATTCGATTTCCTCGAGCGAACCCGGTTCAACCGCTGTTGTTCAAGCTATTAAAGCGCGAGTTTCCGCGTTATGAAGATTGCCAGCTGACGAGGGCCGAGAGATTCGATTACAGGGGCTCTGGATTAAAGCCCGTTCGATGCACTTTCGATCGCACGCTAACGATCCCAACACTGGATCCACTACGATGGCGCACCGACATTGTGTTGCGCGAACCACGCGGATTCGCCTTCGTTGCTTTCTATGTTTTTCGCACTTTATTCTCCAAGTTCCTCTCGATACCCGCCGAATGAGAAAAGAGAGATCTCGAATCCCGGAAAATCGGCTTCCTCGTCCATCGATCGAAAGAATCTTGGAACGGAATCAGTTCGAATAGAACACGAAAATAATTAATATAATTTTTCCGTATAGTCGAAAGATTTGATTCGATTGATATGTACAGTTGATCGTTAATTAATTTCGATTCGTGTTATATCTGTCACAATTCGGAGGAAATATCCAAGGTAAAAGAGGGGGGAGGAGGTTTAGAAATGGGACAATTTCATAGAGCGAAGTCCGTGGAACAAAAGCGATCGTGCACGGGCAGAGCACGGTCGATTGTGAATTAGCAACGGGTTGCTGCCGGATAGGCCTTTGGATCGTTTCACACTTTCCGCGATTAATCCATCGGCCCTGTTCGTGCCGCCTACTTAACGGCCGGTAACGCTCGTTCAAGTAGCGATCTCGACGTTCCACGGTGACCTCTTCATGTATCGTGAAACGCCACGGGTCACCGGTGTCAAGTCGTGGCTTCGAAGCCTCGACTTCGCCAACCGACCCGCCTTCCATTCTTCCCCCTCCGACACACCGGTTGTCCCTTAACGATCCACCATTTTTCTCTCTGAATTAAATTCGCGAAGCGAAGTGTTTCCACCAAAAAAAATCGAAGATTAATCTCGATTAAGTTCGATATCTCGAGATAAAGAAATTCAATTCCATGGTTATTCCTCAACACGTACGAATGGAACCTCAATACGTCACGCACATATTATCATAATTACGCTCAATTCCTCTTCCTCCTCCCCCCTTTATCTCATTACAAGCCGATCAATCGATATTCGTTCATAAATAACGCTCGACCGAGGCGAGGAAAAACGCGATTATACAGAGAAATGCGAGCAAGAGAGCGTGAGTTTCCTTCGTTTCTCGACGTGTCCTTAAAAATTCACCGGATATATTAATATCGCCGCGTGATTGCATTCCCACGAGCGAGCCGAGAGGGAAGAGAAGGAGGCTGGCCGGAGCAAAAGGCGAACCGGCGGACATTAGATTTCACCCTTTTCCTTCTTTCCTTTTCTTTTTCTTTTCTCTTCTTCTTCGTT
>NW_006263534.1:757766-759485 GCF_000469605.1 Apis dorsata | reverse complement strand
TTTCTTTCTTTTTTTTTTTTTTTATCATCCACCAGCCAGTTTTCCTCTCGGCGACAGAACCAGGAACGAACCCGGCTTCGAACTGGCTTCGAAGATCCAGAAGTGATATTTACGTAAGCGGAGATCGACCGGATACGTTTGCGCTCGCGAAACTGCGGGCAAAGTTACGACAGGAGCGATTACAAGAGCGTTACTAGGGAACGCTTTAAAAAATCATCATCTTGGATAGGGTCTCGATTTCAAACTGCGTAACATCCTGGTGCGGATCGATTTTGCTCGTTTTAGATGATCGAAAAGATTGAACGAAACAGCAAAAGTATACTGATCGATGTTGAATTTGAATTAACTTCGTTTTCGATCTCTGGAGAAGAATTTGAAAGAGGAGGGAGAAATGTTCATAACTTGGAATTGCAAATTCCTTGCTTCGTTTCTTTTCAGAAAGCTTAGCTTAACTGACTCTTCTGATAAAAGTATGAATCAATAATTTTCCAAGATAAAATCCAATGCGAGTTATTCATCGAAATTCTTTGACTTTGTCGTGGAACGTTTCTTAATATTCTCTCTATACTCTTCTTTCGTGCAGATTTATCTTTTTTAACGTTTGACCAAAAAAGTTTCGAGAGACATCTTCAAACTCTCGTAATCCATGGAGGATCGACGATCAGAATTCTCGTTCCACGGGAGCCGGTTGATAGGAACGGAAGAACGAGTCGTCGAGGTTAGATACACATTTCAGATAGAATCTCGAGAGCTATATACGCACGCGTGAGAACTGGGCCGGCGAAGAGAAGACGAGCGACAAAGGATTATCAACCCGTTTACGACAAATAAAGAATCGCGCGAAAGACGCGGTGTTAACTTGTTGCTGCTGTATATATTATCGGTCGTGTGTAATCGTCGATGGGGAAAAAGTAGATGGATATCGGATTCGATCGCGCGAAGGGAACGCATTATTGCGATAGCTAATCGTAACGCCGATTATCGACGTGACCGGTTACAGCGTGGACGTTTTGCGAAACATCGGGGCAAAAAGTCATCGTGTCGCAAGCCCGATATCCTTTGAATCGATACGTCGAATTTTCGATTGCGAGAGAAGTGTCGAGAATTCGGTGGGGTCGGAGTAAGGTAGGAACAAGTAACGATTGAGTATCCCATTTAGAATCGATGTTGAATTTGAATTAACTCTGTTTTCGATCTCTGGAGAAGAATTTCAATTAATGAATCGATGTTGAATTTGAATTAACTTCGTTTTCGATCTCTGGAGAAGAATTTCAATTAATGAATCGATGTTGAATTTGAATTAACTTCGTTTTCAATTTTTGGAGAAGTATTTGAATTAATGAATCGATGTTGAATTTGAATTAACTTCGTTTTCGATCTCTGGAGAAGAATTTCAATTAATGAAGTGATGGTGAATTTGAATTAACTTCGTTTTCGATCTCTGGAGAAGAATTTCAATTAATGAAGTGATGGTGAATTTGAATTAACTTCGTTTTCGATCTCTGGAGAAGAATTTCAATTAATGAAGTGATGGTGAATTTGAATTAACTTCGTTTTCGATCTCTGGAGAAGAATTTCAATTAATGAAGTGATGGTGAATTTGAATTAACTTCGTTTTCGATCTCTGGAGAAGAATTTCAATTAATGAATCGATGTTGAATTTGAATTGATTTCGTTTTCGATCTTTGAAAAAGTATTTGAATTAATGAATCGATGTTA
>NW_006263534.1:746602-757567 GCF_000469605.1 Apis dorsata | reverse complement strand
TTGAATTAACGAATCGATGTTGAATTTGAATTAATTTCGTTTTTGATCTCTGGAGAAGAATTTGAATTAACGAATCGATGTTGAATTCGAATTTCGTTTTCTGGAGAAGAATTTGAAAGAGGAGGGAGAAATGTAAATCGAAGTTGAATTAATTTCGTTTTCGATTTCGAATTTTGCATTTCATAACTGGATTGCAAATTCGAGAATAATTCGATGAAGAAAGAAAAGTAGGAATCGAAGAACGTTTTTGAATGGATATTCTGTTTGAATTTTGAACATTGGATCTCGAGAGAAATATCAGCTAGATTCGCAAAGAATTTGGAGGGATGGAGATGAAAGGAAAGAAAAAAAACTAAAGATTGGGTATACGTGATGGAACAGGTGTAGAATATAGCAGGTTCATCGAGAACAACATTGCGAGAATTAAATGCCGGACATAATCGGGAAACTAATTTCTTTGAAGTGTCCGTAATAAACGGATATCCTATACGGGGATATCGCTATCCCATAATGGCCGGTTATAAGTACGAGAGGATTGTCAGAGGTGTACGAGTTTAACAACTAGAGCGGTTTAGTAATAAGACATAATGGCGTGCACGAGCTTGTATACCTCAACCTGAATCACGATTGGGATTTTTTAAATCCAGACTGAAATTCTTACAATAACGCGCCGCATAAGAAAGTTAAAAGTTACGAGAAGAAAGCCGTAAAAGAACGAACGGGAACACAGAATTTTTTAAAATAAAGAAAACTCCTATTAAAGAAAATATTTTAACACTTCGAAGAATATTCAACACTTTTCATCCAAAAATTTTTTCAAATGTTCAAAGATGCAAAGATTTTCAAACCTTGCTGAATCCTTTATTATCTCTTATATATGCATATACTCCTCGTTCAACTTTCCACCGCTATTAAGAGCGTCTCATCGAGGCTCTTGCCGAGCTAGGGAGGCGGCGCTCGAAAGCGGGCCCGTCATGGGAACCGAACAAAGCGAGGCCTCGGCCTCACGTATGCATGATTTTAGACGAACCAGGAAGACGGAGCGCGTTCGACGGGTTCGAAGGTCTCGACGTGAGAATCGAAACAACCGATCGAGAGAGCCACGCCGCGCGTCTTCCTCGCCCGCCTCTATCACTCGCCGGTGAATACATCAAAGGACACGTAGAGGCGCTCCCCATCGTGGTGGTTCCATCGTGGTGGTTCCATCGTGAGGTCGAGCGAGAGAAGGAAAGAGAGAGAGAGAGAGAGGAGGAGGAGGAGGATCCGAGGATCGTCCAGGATGTCGTCGAACCGGCGCTCGTTCCTCGGTTTCCGGGACGAGTCGAAGAAGAGTGGAGACACGCGGCGTACTTGCGTGGCGGGTCAACGATAGCGTGCGGCTTATTTTACAACTACAGTTAGAGATAGCGAAGATGGACGAACCGGTAGACCGGTGAGAGGACGCCGGTTCCGCCGCCCGCCTTATCGCCTCATCCGCCATTTTTCGACCTACACCCTCCCCCTCTGCTCCAAGCACCGAGATTCGAAACCAAGGGTGTCATAGAAGAGAAACGTTCCATCTCGCGTTCCAAGCTTCGTTTTTTAGGAGTGTACGACGGCTGAACGTTTTTCCTATTTCCGACACACGCTCGAACACGCGGCGGAGATAAGTGGAGATCGAGCAGAAGGAAAGCGAGTACGCTCTATCGTTGTTAATTTACTCGGGACAGTTTGCTCTATTATATTCTTTTCCCTTTTTTCTCCACTTTCTCTTCTCCCTCGCCCTTCTTCTTCTTCTTCTTCTTCTTCCCTCGCTTTCTCCGCCTCGTTGGATGAAAGCGTACAGTAATTTAACGGGCAAACGGTTTTCCCCGCCCTTATTCATATATCATTTTTCCACGGAACATGGGATACGTATATAATCCTATGTATAATCGAAGCAGGAGCGTATATTCGTAGCGTCCAAAGAAGGAAAGGGAACACGGTGGTGAAGCGAAGCTCGGTCGCGATAGCAACACACCAGTTGGAAAGGAGTTCGCGTGGCCGTGTCACCGCGGGACTTTATCGATGCTTCTCGGTGCAACGAACCACGCCTTTACATCCACGCGACGCACAATGGATCGGTCGTCCATCCTGCGTAATCACGATTATATATCTTTATCTTTATCGAATTAATTCGGTCACCATCCTCGATCCTTGTCTCGCTTCGTCTTTCCTCTTCTTTTTCACTGCCACGAATCTCTACATAACTCTTCTGCTGATCCAAGAGGATACAGTTTTAATATAACAGTTTCTCGATATTTTGTCATACGAGCTTTATAATTCTATCCTTCTTTTCTTTCTTTTTCGAACGATGATTCTCATCGGTGGCTGATCGATTCAACGACAAGTGGAGGATAGAATTGGTCGGGTATTGGAGTTTAGAGAGCGATTATTATTAATAGCGCGAACACACGTATCTTTCATCCGAATGCCCGATAAAAGGACGGCTATTGAGGATCGTGGCGACATTGTCGCCGGCCGGTAAAAGGAGAGAAGCCCACAGCCTGTCCGTCCTTGCTGAACGTTCTAGCGGGCTCGCCAATGGTTACGATAGCGCCTTTAAACGAGTCGCGCGAGAAGGGGAGCGAGTTGAAAGTCTCTGTTTCTCTTTTCCTCGTGGCACGATATCAGTGCGGCCGTATCGGTGCTTCCCCGACACCGGGCGGACGATGAAACAGAAAGAGAAAGAGAGAGAGAGAGAGAGAGAGAGCCACGCCTCACGAGCAGCGACACGCCGTACAATGCAACGCTCGCTCCGGGCAACGTGAAACGCAACCGATGCAACGTGCAACTCGGCTAAACGTAGGTACTCTTATGTACAAGAGAGAGCGCCTGATATACCCTGGCTGGAAACCGATAGATGCCGGCAGGATATCGATGGCTGGTTCGTGTGCAAGCTCGGTGCACCGCGAGGCGAATGGGCGCTTTCGATTCCGTTCACGCTCCGAAAACAATTTATACGGGGATCGTGAATGGGCCACCGATTAGTCTTCTATGGGGAGATCGGTGAGGAGAGATTATTTTGAGTAAGGGCCGATTCGTGGCCGCTCGTCGAAACAGTGATTTAAATATTCATTTAATTTAATTTAATTTTACTTTCGTCAACAAATGATTCTTTAGGAAATATTTTAACCAATATCGAACAATAACGAATAATAAGCGAAAGAGTTGTTTATGATAAGTGGAAAAGGCGAAAGAAAAATGCGAAGAGGTTCGGTCGTCGGAGAAAGGCAATAGAATCTTAAATCGATGCATTTACTGGAAAAAAATCGGAGAAGAAAGCAAAGAGTTCTTTTTTTAGGTAATCCGAGAGAGTATCTAATATCCATTCCTAACCTATATCAAAGTAACGAATCATTTGTTTCTATTTACGGCGAGTGAAAAGAAGAAAAGAAAGAAAAATGGGAGAAGAATGCAAAGGGTCCGCACGGCGGAGGGAGTGCCCGTAATTCCTAACCTGTATCGCAACGTTTAATATCTTTCTTCTTTCTTTCATCACCAGGTAGAAATATGGAAAAAAAGGATCAAAGGAAACTGGCAGAGTTACGGATGCAAATGCATGCGGCGCATTCGAAACCGAAAGCCCGGCAACACGTGTCCGCGCGGCCGGTGCGCAATCATGCATTCTGCTCGGTTGGTCGAACGCGCGCCGATTTTCCAGACGATCTTTTATCGGTTGCCACATCGTGTCTGGATTTATCTGCATCGTTAAACGGCCGCGGCGCGCCGATATCGCCACGACACAGCCCCGTGTGCGCCACGAACACAAGAGAGGAAAGAATCCTTTTCCTGACGCGTGCACAAGCCGTGCTCGCGCGAGCGTGCTCCAAAGGGTGTAGTCGCCGCGTGGAATTCTCTCTTTCTTCCCCCTCCTTCCCTCTCTTTCACGAAGGAGGATTTTTACCGGCGGATCTTTATGCACCGTGCTTTATCCGCGTGCTACGATCGATCGATCGCGACGCGCGAGGGGATCCGGGCGCCACGTGACATTGCTAACCTTTCGCGGTTCGTACTTGCGTCTCTCCGTTGAACGCCGCCAAGCGAATCGAAACTGTTCGAGGTTAACGTTTTCTTGGGTTGGGTTTGGACGGAGACCGACCCCTTGGATATGGACCCACCTATCGATCAATTCGAAACTGTTTATTCAGGTGTAACAGTAAATTGTGCGAAGAAAGAGGTGTTTCTTCTTAACAAAGATTCGAAATTTTCCCGTTTTATCGTATCATAGATAGTTTTTATTATTTATTCGTAAATAGAAGAGTAGAAAGTTCCCGCGAAATTTTTCGGATCCCTTGCCGCGAGGCTTAACATAGTTGCGCGGTTCTTTAGAGGAGGGAAGACAAAAAAGTGCATTCTAGGAACGTCGGTTGATGTTTTAGCCGATGGTAAAACCGAACGCGGCACCGATGTATCGACCGGTGAATGATCCGGCATAAACGCAACACGGATCGTGGCCAGATAAGATCGCCGAGCCTGTAGCAAGGTTTTTCTCTTAAAAGCGCGGAAAACGAATCGTGGAATGCGAATTCCGCGTGGATAGTCGCCGTCGAGATCTATGTTGCGTGTCGCTCGTGTCCCGTGAACCGTGACGCGAAGGGGTTACGATGCTTCTGAAATTAATTTACGCGAAACGAGCGTGCGGCGTAAATTGGCGCATGCGCGCGAGACGCTTCCAAGATCACGTGACATTGTTGTCGGTGCAATGGAGAATTGCGTCGTGAAGCGACGAGTCGCGACGAGAAAGATTCGAGAAAATAATTTTATTTGATCAATAAGAGTATCGATAGTTGGTTCGAGTCGTGATAAGCGCGTTTGTGAATCAAGGGGAGAAGATGAAGAAAGGATCAATATAGCAACGGTCGCGTTAAGAATAAAAGAAAGGATCCTTCGAGGCAGGATACGATTATTCGCGATGGACTCGTTCGAACTTAGACGCTTGCAAATCAACCGGTTATCTGATAAAATTATTCAACTAACCGTCTCGCTTTCTCGGCGGCGCAGAGAGGATAGCTGTTCTCGTGGCACGCTCGTTGTTCTTGTTCCTCATCTGGACAATACAACTGTTAAAAGGAGTAATAAAGTGGCGCGCCGGGGAGCTGGTGATAAAGAGCTTCGACTCGATCCCGGTGCACGTCGGTAAATGCATCCGCGCGAGACGCGCTTGTAATAAAGTAACGCTACGCGTTTATCTGACGCCTCTGCCCGAACAGCAGAAGTAGCTCGGCCACAGTAGTGATCTCTAAACTGTCTGGCTATAATTTCAGACTTTGAAACACCGCCCGTTCGACGAGTCCTGGAATTGAGAAGTCCACCGGCAGAGGTGAATTTAAGTTTAAGTCTCGTCGAGAGAGAGAGAGAGAGAGAGAAAACTTGCGTTGATATTTATTTGGCCGTGTGAACGATATTGAAATTCTTTCCTGCGAAGACTATTTTTAAGATATCAGCTCGATTAAAATATATTTAATCTTGAAATTAATAACGTACAATTCAAAAAAGAAAGTAAAGCCGTATTTTTATTCAAAATTTTTACTGTTCCAACTTTTGCCAACATATCTTCCATCTTCCGATGATCAACGTGCAATAAAAGAAAGTTTATAAAAATACGTGTTGGAATAATCGAAGCCAAAATAACGTTTAATGGCGAGATTAATCTCTTCATCGATTCGAAATTAACCCACATTCGAAAGCGGGTAAAACAACGAGGCTGACCGCTTAAGCGGGAAAAACAGATGCGTCTTCCGTCTAATTAGCGACTTTCGTTCAGAAAAACCAACTGCATGAATTATACGATTAATTAACTTTAATTGCTCGCCCGTTCATTCGATTCTGCCTTCCCAGTCTCGTTTCAGATTTCCATAAGTCAAAACCGACTTCCTTTCTCGAATCTCTCAATCGGATCCGATTCAAAACGAATTGTTCTCGCGTGGCTTTTATTAATAAAGAGATTTCTTTAATGGTGTTCTTACAAACGGGATAATAATGGTAGATTAATGGATCTATCGTGCTTACCACGACAGTCATTTATCACGATTATCGTTGCGCTCGATACGAACGCAATAATATCGCCTTATCGTCGGCCTCTATCGATCAACCATCGATTTCTGTTTTTACACATCCACTGTAATATATAATAATTTACTCGTTTCTTTCCCAGTGAAACTCTCGCAATCGTTACTTTAATTATTACTCCTTATTAATTTATTTTATAATTATTACAGGTGTAGAGAAAAAGAAGACACACAAAAAGAAAAAGAAAGCAACCAACAGGTAAGCAAAAATCCTTCCATTTTATTAAACCCTCTAACTCCTCCGCTCGACAATTGTGCAACGTTTCTCCCCCAATTGAATTGCCTAAAAATCCGAGTAACACGACTCCACTAAGTAACGACGATAAAGACTTTCATAAATCGCTCGAGGAGCATCCTCTTAAAATCTCGAGCGAAATTCTCGTACCGCAGTTCGCAGTTGGGATTACCATGGATGCGAATGGGGAGGGAGAGGGAAGGGAAACAGAAGGAAGAGGACGAAGAGCGGCCAGGTAATCCAACACGCGGCTCGTCATTTTCCTTGAACGAGCGCCACGGCTCATAAACGGGCGGATTTGCATGCAAAAATCGCGGAGGATCGAGGCTCGCCTCGTGGACACCCACGTGCCCGTGTGGCGTGCCGTATCTCGGCCGACCCGCGTAAATCATCTCCGTGATGAATGCGAGATCTATCTCGCCGCGTTTTCCGTATAAATTTCAGGGGCGCGATGCACCGGGCAACGAGTGCCTCCGCCTCTTGCGAGGCGACGTGGGCGTGAATGGCGGGGATTCAACGGTAATGGACATGGCGATCCTTTAAAGCTTTAAAGGATCTCTTGACCTGTTTTTGTTTCGACGAGGAACTACGGTTATCAGGATATCGTTAGAATGAACTTTTAATCTTGAAGAATCGTCCAAGAATTTGTCGTTTGAAGATTCATAAGAATGGAGATAGGGAGTAGTGATAAAAGATGTGATAATGGATCGTTTGGATGGAGCTTGTATGGTTTGACAATCTGATGATGAGGAACTACAGAGGCCAGAATGAGTTTTTAATCTTGATAAAAAAAAAGAAGTCGAGGAATGTGCAGAATAAATGGCTTGGAGGAAGTAACAATGCTGTGCTTGCTACTTTAATGTTGTAATTGCTATTTTTATTGAGGATGTTGGATGTAACTTAACGACATTGTTGATCGCAATGCTGGTGGTTTTGGTAGGAATATCTTAGGAAGATCGAAAAGTAATATAATTTTCAAGTGTGGAGAGATAAATCAAAGAGTTTACCGTTTCAACCGAGGATAAAAGAGAAATTTCTACGCGATGTAAAAAGATATGACACTCGTGAACGGGATCGTGGATGATTATTATTATCCGAATTTATGCATTCCGATATAATTATCGTTCCCAAAACTCGAAAAATTATTACCTCGCTTTCGTTTCTTTCTTTTCCAAGGTTTTGGAACCACCTTTCCAGAGACGAGAATTCCCAGAAGAAGATACAGAAGAGATATCTCACGCTCCGAAACCTGCGTGCACGTCCACGCCAATTAAAGACTTTCGACTTTTGATTGACGTCTGAGTGACCGTATTCACCTGTTTCACGATCATCACGGTAATCAACGATCCACCAGACTTGCAACCCTTCGAACGAGAACAATAACCGCGTAAAGGCCAAGTGATTTTTCGAGCTCTTGAGCACAGTTACTGTTTACAAAGGGTGTTGCAACAGATATTCGTTTTATTCGAGCTCATTTGGATTTGCATATAAATGGTAGAGAAATTCCAAGGAATATGGCATTGTATAGTAGCGGTAAGTTGGTATGGGCCGTATAGCAGAGTCGATGAGAATCTGAAATTTTCTCTTAAGTACTTTGCATGCGTGTGCATCGAGGCACGATCCTCTGCAGAAACCAAATATGAATCCGGAAGGTCGACACCGGTCGGGTTATTACACGGTGGTTATTTTATCGTGACAACTTGCCACGTCGAGAAATCCGTACGATGATCTTTTACTTTCGTATTAACATTTTAAATGTTGTAAAGTAAACGCGAATTGAACAATGTCTTCGACAATAAATTTTCGCTCGTTTTACTTTTTTTTTTCTTTTTTTTATCGACTTACGTTATCGATTTTAACGTACGATTATCGAAAAATACATAGTATCGATCTTCAAACTTTTTTACGTGTAATTTAATCTCTCTGCTATTAACCTGTAAAATTAACCAATAATTAACAATACTGCTCCAACGATATTTAAATAATATTACAAGATAGATAAGTTTGACAATGTAATCAGTTCTCTATAGAATATTTACTTGATGAAAATGCCATCATTTTCAAAAATGATCGTTAAAAAAATCCTTAACAATCACTTCCAAATTTATTATTTAATATCAAGATAATTATTAATTTACACTCTTATTAATTTCTATACTATTTCAACTTATGGGAATCGTGGACGTGGACGAATAAATTTTGGAAATAATTTTGGAAAAATGAAGCACACATTTGACTTGATTCGGAAGACGGGAAGGAGGGCACGGCTCTTCTTTCGACCGTCAAACGAGCCGCGGCATTCGGCAAAAAATCGTCTGCCGAACTCGTTATAAGGACACCCATGAAAACCGGAGACGGCGTCGATAATGATTGATGTTTTTCTTCGCGATACGTCATCGTCGTCCGTTTAGGAAGTGAATCCTGGGTGCATCGCCTTGACGGCCATCTCTCTTTCTCTCTCTCTCTCTCTCTTCTTTTCGATCTCTGTCCAAGTCTGGTTCGCGTCCTTCCCACGATTCCATTCCACAGGCGTAGAAAAATCCGCGGACTGGTCCTTGCCGCGGGCCTGTTTGATTACACGGGGTGTAAAATGAACGGTGTTACAGATTAATATCTATAAAATTATACGAGTGAACGAGTACTGGGATGGTTGTTGCACTTTAATAATGCACAGGTGGACTTTTTGGTTTTCTCCGATGATGATCGGTTTATCCCCCTTGACAGGGAAGATCACCTTCGAGAAGAAGTTTAAGAGATAAATTTCAAGGGGGTTCAAGGTGCGTAAAAATTCGTCCAAGTGTTATTAAATTATTTACGTTGAGTTATGAGTATTGCAGAAAGAAGAATAAAATAATTTTCTTCTCTATCCTCGTTTCAAACGATAATACATTCGAATCGATACTTTCAACTCTATCCATTCGCCTATTCTCTCCGTTTTGATTTTCTGTTTTTAGAAATTTATAATTTCAATATAATTTTGAAATATTTAAGAACGTTTCTAAAACGCCTTCTTCGCCTCAACTCACCTGGAATGTCGTTACACTGCAGGCGAATGAAATTGCAGTTCGAATTACAGGCAACAATGTAATAATGCATTATTAAAATAATTGTTTGATCGCTCTAGAACCAGCATCATATTCTCCCTATTACCTCTGTGCACCCTCGTTCTCCATCTTCTCCCTCTAATTCGACCCGACATTAATTGTTCCATGGAATAGAAATTTTCCAAACTTCTTCCTGTTTTATTAATAGACACGCAAAGAAATTTTCAATTCACGAGGCCGCGCAATTTCGACGCTAAGCAGATCGTGTTTTTTTCTTTTCTTTTTTTTTTTTTTTCTTTTTTTGTTACATCTCGTTTTGGCGCGAGATCGTGTCTCCTTGGAGAGATTCTCTTCCCTGTGCACGAAACAGGCAACAACGACCTTCCAACCGTTGAAAAAAAAATCGAAAGAAACGAGAGATTGCACTCACCAAGTCCTTGAGACGATCGTGCGCATGATCCCTTATTAACTCGTCAGTCTCTTCCGAAATCCGACCTAAATATGGGATCCTCTTTCTCTTTTCGTTAAAGATACGTAAGGCCAAATTCTGTTAAGATACTTTTGAACTTGTAAGAGATCTATAACTATAGCAAATCGTTAGATCAATGGAAAATAAAAGTTGAAATCGGTCTATGATCTGAATCGTACGATTTAAATCGTAGAAAGTTTACGATATTGAATTTTTTAACTTCAAATTTAATATCGTGAAAATTGAATAAATATTATATTATATTTTAATTATCTTGCGATGATTGTACATCTACTTTTTCTCTACAACGTTTGAATCACCCTTAAATATTCATCCGATACATAAATAATAAAATAAATCAAACGAGAGAGAAACAACTTTACTTCTAATATTCATCAAATTTCTATCATATTTTAACCGCAACTCTTGAAGATTTTATATCCACTTTATCCTTAAATATTCATCCATTACTCCCACTCTCTACAGCACTCTAACTTCCTCTTTCACCTTAATCTTCATCGAAATCCTATCATATTCCAACTTTCATAAAAATCGTACAATCTACTTTACACCACGTTTTTCACGAAAATGATCACCCATTAAATATTCAACCAACACGTTATTAATAAAATAAATCAAACGAGAGAGAAAAAGAAAAAGAGACAGAGAGATGATCAACAACATTATTCATCAAATTTCTACATACTCCAACACGAAGATTGTAAATCTACTTTACACCATGTTTACACAAACTCCTCAAATATTCTCATCCATTACTTCCATTTTTTTTTTTTTCTTTTTACAACAACTTCCTCTTTCACTTTAATCCTCATATATATCTATATATATAATTCCTATCATATTCCACTACATTCCAACCATGTAAGAATCCGTTCGTAAGAATCGCACAATCCGCTTTCTCCTCGCGCGCGTTACACACAAAAATAAGAAAAATAAACCTCGTCCTAAGATAATTGATATCCGGTCGGGCGACAACACCTTAATCCTTAATCCTATCGGTCAACAAACCTCACCCCTCTTCGACCCTTTCCATTTCAATTAAGCCGAAACCAGCATTGTCCCGTCCGTTAACATCGATCGATCCAATAATCTCGATCTTAATGCGGC
>NW_006263534.1:743982-745771 GCF_000469605.1 Apis dorsata | reverse complement strand
TGGAGGGGGGAGGAGGGAGGGTTCGCCGTCCTCGAGGTGTTTCGCCGATCTCTCTCGAGCTTATATTCTCCATCCCTCTGGCGGACGGTTGATAACGGACGGGTTGAACGGAGAGAGAAACGAGGTGTCGAGATTCCGGATTCGCTCGTTCGCTCCTCGTGTTTCAGGTTTAATTGCGTAACTCTCTTTTTCTGTGAAAATAAGAATTCCTTAAGAAAGACTCGGTCTCTTCAGAAAGGAAGGAAGAAAGGAAATTTGGTTTCGTTGATTTTCGTGAAAAAAGAGAAAGAAAAGAAAAAAGAAAGAAAATATCGACGAATGATATTACGACGAGTGATGACGCTTATTAAGCGTTTGATAGCGTAATAAAATTACACGAAGAAATGCAAAGTATGAGACTTAGGAAATAAGTTGTTCATTTATTATTCATTTTTGAACGTTCTAATGTTAGACGTAGAAAATATATATATGCTTTCAGCTTTATAACTAATAAATTTTAATACTTCCGTATAGTAATATTCCCTCTCTCATATCTTCATTGTGAAAGGATTAAAGAATTTAAATACCGCAGTTAAAATATGCCAAATAAGCGTCATAAAATTTTTTTTATATGCATCTGCATTTCATTCATCCCTTGCTCTGTCAACAACCGAATAAAACGTATATATATACATGTATAGAAATCGTAAAAATCACGAGAATACGGAGAATACCATCCACGTCTAAGAAAATATCGTAAAAGCATTCCAGCTACTTTCGGATAATTGCGATTTACGTTTGTTGTTACGTTAAGAGAGAGAGAGAGAGAGAGAATTTGATGGTTGGAGGTGTGAGGCAAACGATGGAGAGATAATCGGGTTTGACATTGGTGTGTTTGATCGATCGGCTGATTAATGAGAAGCGACTTTGATCGGAGGCTTGTTGAACGAAGGCGTTCGCGGGATCGATGATCCCTCCGTTTTGTTTCATTGTGAGGATTTAACGATTGTTAGAGGGACGTTTGAGCGGCTAGGTATATATAGGTAACTTGTCAGGAATAATACGGGGTAATTGCTATTTATGACGCGGGGATCACGGGAGTTGCGCAAACACGTGGCGTTCGTAAACACCTCGAAACAGCGTAATTACTTCACACGATTCCATTGTAATAGCGACAATTGCTCTCACACCTGTCCAATGATTGCGCCAATATTCCCCGAACATCCTGAACGAACCTTCTGATTGAAAACCGAAATCTCTCTCTCTCTCTCTCTCTGCTTGGAACCAATTTTAGTTCTCATTATTGTTCGACGTGTCGTTAAATACTTCGTTGAATCTTCACAAATTGTAGAGATATTAGGAAACGAATCGAAACTCTATATAGATCTCTCTCTACTTTTGAAAATTTGTAACTTTCGAAGCTTCTGAAAAATATTCGCAACATTACCGTAACATTTTCCTCCCAAGTTCCTTCGAGATTTTAAAATCCAAAATGGTAAAAAAAAAAAAGGAAAAGTGACGCGAGAAAATAGGAGGAAAAAGGAAGGGAAAGACGGATAGAGAAATTGGCGCGATATAGGAGGGGGTCCGAGCGAGGTCCGCGAGAGTGATTGTAGTTATCCGCGCGAGTCTGCTCGGTACACGGACGGTACACATCGAGTGGTAGGCTCGAATAGTTAAAGGAACGACGCGGATGGCAGGGAGTGAAAGGCCCACGCCCGTGCCTCGGGCTCCTCGGCAAGGGCGACTGGCCCCTCAGCACGCGCGCGTACCCGCACAGAGACACTCACCTACTCACGTACACGTGCTG
>NW_006263534.1:740711-743634 GCF_000469605.1 Apis dorsata | reverse complement strand
CGCCCTCCCTCGATCGCCGTTCTCCGATCCCAGAATCCGGCGCTCTCTCGTTACGAGCCACATCTGTGCGCCCTCTATCCTCCTCCGTGTATTTTCGCACGTGTATCGTACGAGGTATATTTTATTAACGCTTCTCGACTCGATTTTCCTGGCCCCGGGCAACCGAAACTGCTCGCTCCTTTTTACGACCTCGCCCGTCGCGGACGGATTGAATAATACCGGCGAATAATACCGGGCGAAGCCGGTGCTTCTTTCTTTCGGGTGAATGTTGCCGCGTCGGTTACGTGGGACGGTCGCGGCTGCGGTCGTAAATGATGCTCTTTTGTAAGTTCGTATGACAGTGAAAGGAGATTTGTGCGGATTGTCGATTGCCGCGGTTAAGTAGATTCGGGCGTAGCTGCGGTGGGGCCGGGCCTCGGATATCTTCGGTTAATGCATCGATCGAAATCATCAATCGATCATTGCGCAACCAACGCTATCGGATTATAGCCGCAGATTCCGACACCGACGTCTCGCGTTCGATTTGTCGCTTCATGTGAAAATTTCCGATTCCCAATTTTGATCGAACTTTTCGATTCAAGATCCTGAATCACCGCAATAGAAGAGGCTAGATCCCCTAAAATCGAAATCCATTCTCCTCCATCTCCAGAGGATATCGAATAAAGGCTCTCGCGCTACTTTGCACAACCGATCCTCCACCACCGCTCGATGCAATTCATCTGCATAGCGGAGTTTCATTCAAGCGATCTTAACCGCTCGTCTTAAAGAAATTCCTATATCTCTAAAAAGCGCGCGAGACGAGGAATTTTCCAACGAGTTTTCATTACGATTACGATACCTTGCGTAATCCTCCCTCCCTCTCTCTCTCTTTCTCTCTCTCTCTCTCTCGTGACGCGCGTACATCTGGCCACCGACGTTCGATGACGTAATCGTACCCTTTAAGCCGAGTCGATGGAGATGGATCGCGCCGAGAGGAGCGGAAAACCACGTGCGCCACGAGGCGGAGGGAGGAGCACGTTAAAAGCGAGCACAAAACTGTACAGCTTCCCAGCAGATGCGCCATCGGGTTTGCGCAATGAGGGAGCAGAAGACGCCCGATGTTCGCGTAGCTCGATCGCGCGGAAAGGCGAAGAGGACACGTTCCCAAGCCGTATTCCGATCCTATATAATGCAGTCGTCCCGTCCGTCCCGTTACCGCGTTCCAGCAAAAATCGAGACGCGCTTCTTACCGCTTCTCTCCACGTAATCGTGGATCACATCCGGATCGATCGGCGCGCCTTCGTTAGCATATCGATCGAAATCGACGGACGGCCAATTTTTCTACGTCCGCCTATGACACAATCCGGTCGTTTATATATATTATGGATCGTAATGGATCGTTGTTGCGTTCCCTAATGATCGAGGCGATCGAATTTTTTCAATCGTCTGACAGTTGGAAGGTGGAGATCGTTCGATCTCCGAATGAACAAAGTGATTTTTTTTCAAGGTGATTTTGAAGACGCTTGAAGGAGGAAACGACGCTTCTGGAAAATAAAGTATAGAGGATAAAGCGAGATTTTATTCGTAAAATAGAGGGAAGCGATTTGAAAATAATCGAGAGCAGGGGGTTTCGAGGATGTTGGAGAGATCGATCGGTAGTAACGAGTTACTTGTTTACAGGAACAATCCAATTTTGCAATACGTTGGAACAATGAAGGCGAGTGACTACTGCCACATTTGCAAGCTAATGTATAAAACCGATTATAGATCACGGATATGAAAATGATTCTTTCAAGGCGCCTCTTACTATATATCTCGTCCCGAGATGGTGGAAGACCTGATTTTTTTTTTCTTTCTTTTTTTTTTTTTTGCCCGATCAAGCGTTGACCACGTTTTCACGCGTGCCACGAAGATCGATCGATCGAAAGCAGAGAAAGAGGGACGAGGGGAGAAGAGGTCGATCGATCGATCGATCGGTCGGAGATCCTTGATCGCCGGGGGCGTCCAGACCAGGAGGTAGCACGGCCGATCACGGATGAGAGTGGGTGGAGCCGTAGCATCGTTGCTCAACGAGATGGAGAGAGAGAGACGATGTCCTCGAGAGTTATCTCGATAAGAAAGGCCATCCTAAGGACACGCCTGGCTCCGAGAGAAGGAGCCGGATAACGATCGAACATCGTCTCGCTCGGCTCGTATCGGCACCGATCCTTGATTTCCAAACGCTGCCACCGAAACAGCCGTTCGCGCGCTCCGTCTCTCATCCGTGATGCGCTTCGAGTTTCACCTTTGAGTTAAAGACAATGATGGAGGACTGAACGAGTGATATTAAATTTAATCAATTCAAGTCACTTTGATAATTTATTGGATCGAAACGTAAGAATAATCGCGAATAATTGTAACGAAGAACGAATGTTGTGACGAAGTAATTTTTAGTAATTAAGTAATTTTTCTCGAAATTTTTAACCGGTTACTTTTCCAATTTTGGACAACAAAACTTATACTTTTTTTGTTTTAGTAAGTAATCAGGTATCTCTGCATGCATTTTTTCCATTTGTTTGTATTCATAAAAATTGAAAAAACTTTTCAATCGTTCAATCTCAATTGCTTCGCGTTATTATTTATAATCGAGTAAAAATTGCAGAAGAATCGTCTATCTAAGCTTAAGTTAATAACATTTATTAGATTGGTTTTAAATAAATCAACATATTCGCGTACCAACCAGGCTGTGTCCCCGTTGTCCATCGCGACGAAGACTTACGGCTAAGTCGCCGAGGATGCCGTTACGCTTCCGCTTAAGGATCAGCTAATGCCGGCCATCCGTCTCTCGTTCCAATCCGCGAATTCATTCGTCTGTGACCGTCAACGAGGTCGTTCGTGCGTCAAACGAAGAAGCAGGTAACGATCCAGCCAGGTAATAGTCGGATGCAAAACACGTCCATCTTCG
>NW_006263534.1:737740-740451 GCF_000469605.1 Apis dorsata | reverse complement strand
AAAAAAAAAAAAAAAAAAGAAAAAAGAAAAGAGAAAGAAAAAGAAGAAGAAAAAAAGGAGGGTGGGAGAAGAGGAAACCAGTTCGATATATATAAAAAGTATTTACATTGCATTTACATACTAATTAATGCTATTTGCATACTAATTATATTAAGTTTCGTATCGTATTTGATATTTTTATGCGAAGAATTTCGTTAAGAAACGAGGGTGAAACAAATAAGGAGGATTAAAATTCTTTTTAACACTTATCCTGTTAGATTTAATTAGCATGCAAAATGTTGTTTCAATTTTTTAATTCTTATTTTTATCGTGTTGTTTGTTAGAATATTTCTTTTTTCTTGTATTAAACATTTACGTGATGATATTTAACGGACGAAAACAGATTTTCACCTCGGCCAAACGTTCACAACAATTTCATAATATTATAAATTCAATATAATTTCGATACTTTACGGCACGATAAAAATAACAATCGCAATAAATAATCAAACATTTTCAATTCAATCATCGTACACGTTTCCTCGATACGAGAGAGGTTTCACGAGAGAACACCTCTTACGTAAAAAAAAAGAAAAGAAAAGAAACGAGCGAGCAGCGTCGCGATCTTCGACGCGGCTTTTCACCGTTTAATAAATCGCCGATTTCGTCGATCGTCACGAACGAAACAGGTGGCGAAATCCTGTTATCAGCGGCGGTTAAGCCCTCGTTAACTTTCAGCCAGGAACATTTTGCACATCGTGCGCGCGATAATCTTTTCTCGCGCTCGAGCGACTCTCCTCCGAGTGGTGGAATATCGAAACGTGGGATCGAGCAGACGCGACCCAGACGAATTCCGATCCACGAGATCGATACGAGAGAGAAGCCCATCTGCTCGATCGGCTCCACCTCGTCCTCGTCCGAGGAAGTAACGGAACACTGTCCACCGGAATCCTTAAGTGATTCTCCCTCCCTCCCTCCCTCGATGGATCGTTGATCCCTGGAAATGTAGATCACCATCGTTCGTGGGGGCCATTAGAATACCGATTATGCCGATACGATTCGTCTACCGTATCGAGTGTGGAGGGATTGGTGGAGCGCTGCAGGTGGAGCGATTCTCGTCCTCGAGATTGGGGGAAAAACGTTAGGTTATTTTTAATTTCGAAGACGGATCGAAAAAGTACTTGCGTTTTCTGGAAATAAACTTTTTGTTTTGAGGAATGATTACGTGATTAATGCGATGTGACTGTGTGTGTTTTTTTTCTTTTTTTTTTAGTTTGTTATACGCGGAAACAAAGTTTACACGGTTGTAATATAAAATATGGATAAAAAAAAAAAAAGACGAGGATTTGGTTCGTAGAAAAAAATCGAAGAATTCGAGGAAAAGATTTTGTTGAAATAAAAATATTTACAGAAGTAATTTTGGAACGTTTTGTCGAGAGTATAAAAGTAAAATATTATATTGGAAATTTATCGATTTGTAATATGTATCGATGTAGAATTAATTATGTGCAAATATCAATATTAATTTTGTATCTGTACATTTATAATTACAAAAACAAAAATTTAATTAATATCAATCTAGCATGTAAATTGATTGATATAAAGATTGACATGTAAATCTTACAAATCGTTATGTAAAATTCATCAATTTTCTTTCATCGGAACGTCGATCGCGTTAATCGCAATTTTTTCTTTAAATTGCTTTTCTTGCTCGAGTTTTTGCTGATCGAGTTGCGATCGTGACGATTTGATATTATCGAATTTTTCAAGGAACGAGCAACAAGCAAATTATGATATCACGATTATGTATAAGAATATATATTATAACAAAAAAATAAAAGAAAAAAAAATGTCATTCTATTTACCGAAGGAATACAAAGATTGGGAATGTTGGGTGTCATCGTCATTCGCATACGTTCTCTTGTTTCCAACTCGCTGGTATTCGATCGCTGCGTCACCTAATGATCGTGAAAAAATTATTCGATTAATCGTTGATGGATGTTGATGGTTGAGCAATTTCTTGAGAAATAATTATTATCGAATATCAAAGCAGGATAAAAGTAAGAGAGATTGAAGATGTGTAAGATGTATCGCTGTATTATTTACGCGATAAACATTATATATTTATCGCATTCTCGTAAGAAAAAAAAAAGTTTTAATAACGCATAATAATTTTAATAGCACAATTATCACAGATAGATAAGTCACATATGTATTATTTTTTCATCGATAATCAATACTTCTTCAATTTGCATAAAAGTGCGCTAACAGCAGATAACATCTTCCAAGTTTTATTTAATACTTTAATTATAAAATATTCGATATAAAAGATACCGTGTTTCCTCAACATTTCAATGTATCTGCCGCAAGAATATAAGATACATCATCTTCTCAAGATCATCGCAAGAATAAATTCATCCCCTTTTACGATATTTCTTAAAATATCTTTGATCTCCTATGAAAGCATCAGTTTTATTTTTAAAAACAATTCTCTGCTCCACGAAAACTCAATATCTCTTATAAAAATAACTCTCCAATCCATGAAGATTCATTATTTCGATATCTCTGGTTTCCATTCAAAAATAATTCTTCAATTCTCCCTTATTTATAAAAAATATCTCTTATTTATAAAAATAACTTCCAGACTTATGAAAATTATCTCTGGTTTCCATTCAAAAATAATTCTCCAATTCTCCCTTATTTATAAAAATAATTCCTCGACCCATGAAAAT
>NW_006263534.1:729658-737092 GCF_000469605.1 Apis dorsata | reverse complement strand
CCCTCCCGGCGGACGGAACCACGACGGGAATCCTCGAAGCGCGGAACCACGGACGAGGAAGCAGAAAAACGAAAAACAAGGAAAAAGAAACCGGTTCGATCGATACAGCCGCCGCATGCAGGGGGATTCTCCCCCTCGGTGCAGTACACGCGCGAATAGCCGTATATAATGATAGACTCTCTATATCTCTGTGGAGATAGTTCTCCTCTGGAGAGGAGAGGAGAGGAGAGGAGGGAGATTGAAAACGAAAGAGAGACCGAAATTAAGCCGATCGCCGAGCCATTTACGAGCGAGAGAAGGCCGACGGTGGCGAGCGATGGTTCACGGAAATCGGAGCAGGTTTCGGCGACCTTGATGTCCGCCACGATGACGTCTTCGTGACAAAAATCCAAGATTCGAGACGGAACGGTATGGCGCGGGATGGATCCCTCTTAAATAAGATCGTATTTCGAAATGTTTTCGCTAGATTTCAAATCCGGTACGGTTCGATTACGCAAATATGCTTCTCGTTTTCGCTTCGTGCTGGTTTATGAGGATCGTGATTTTTTTTTAGGAGGAAATTAGATATTTGCTCGAATTTTAATGTAATGAAACGTACTTTACATACGTTACGTGGTAAGGATCGTAACTTCAGTCGCAATTTTATCATGATTTTGATGGATCGTAGAAGATCTTGGCTGCTAAAGGAAATTCGAGGATGAGAGAGAAATTTACGTAACGTAAATTTTAAGAAATTTCATTGGATTATTTGTTTATGATATCTCAGAAGAATGAATAATAGGTAGAATGAGTGGAACGATGAGAGAAACAAAAGATCAAAATTGCGTTTGGCTAATTGGTTGGCAGCCTTGGTTGCACTATTGCACAATAGTAAGAATATCGAAGGAACTTTCAACGCTAGCTCCATTATGTTACATTGACAGCCGATTGTCGATCGATATTCACAGAGGAAATCTCTCTAATTACTCGGGGTGTAATTGGGTTTGAACTTAGCCGGGGAACAATTGGACTCGGTTGCGCAATAAGGATTACACGGTCGAGATGATCATGAGAAAAGCCCATATTCATTGGTGAATGAATGGTAACCTTTGTATTACCAAGATTCCCCGCAAACTTTAATACGCGTAATATAGAGAGACTGAAACAATCAAACCGAAGGAATATCCTTTAAATTTAATCCGTTCTCGACGAAGAGTCAAAATTGTAAGATCTATGGATTTTTAAGAAAAAAAAAAAAGAAAATCTCGAGAGAAATCTTGGAATGTGGAAAATCGAAGCGAAGATTAAAAATAATTTTAATTTTGATGAGATCGATGATAAAACGAAGAACAAGATACGAGTAGATTCTCGTAACTTTTCGAGATCGTTCTATTCGAAAATGATTAAAAAATCGTCACTATTATCATCACTATTTTCTTCAACGAAATTCGAGGACGTTTCCATAACGCGATCGCCTTATTATCGAACGAAAAGAGATGGAAGATCCATCCTCGTTGGATGGAGAAGGGTCGTGGAGGTCAGTACCGATTGGATCGGTGCAATTTCCATGTAGAAAATGGATCCGCGTGCTGCAACTGCAGCTTCGATTCCGTCGCGAAAACTGGAAGGAACGAGGGAGGCTATTCGACGAATCGAATCGACAAAAACCGGGAAACCCATCCTGTCCCTCAACCACGATTTATCTCGCCCTTTTACTTCGGTACTCGATCGGTAAATAAATTATCTCTGGCAATTACGCGAAACGGCGAGGCTCACTTCTCCTCGCATTTTCGTTTCGGAAATGCGCGGAATGCTCGGGATATTACGTTACCTCGCATACCATGGAACGCGTACGTCTATCTCTACCCTTAAATTCTGAAACAGATAGGTTGTTGGCGAGGAATTCAAATACGAGTTTTAAATAATGGCACGTCGCGTGCAGAAATCGAACCTACACGTTTCCTTTTTACTTATTACTAATCGCCTGTCTAACGAGTTTACCCGAGAGATTTAGCTTAATCGCTACTCCCACGACTGATCCGATTCATCATATTTTCGCTACAAATGGTATTCCATCTTCCTCTCACTTTCTTCCTTTCGTTCCACTCGCGACGTTAACATTCGTACCATAGATTTTTAGAAATATATTTTCAATTTTATTCGAATGGAGTTCCGAACTTGTTCAATTTTTTAAACAGAATTCTATATATATATATATATAGGATATAGTAACATTCGTGAGAATCGATTCCAATGCTAAAACTCTTCCTGTACAATTCGTGTATGGAAATATATGTAATTGGAAATATATTCCATGTATCTTTTGATTTATCGATCGATATTATAAACGTTTGCAAAGAAATTGTTGCCAAGTCTGTCTACCTAATATTCTGCGAACAATTCAAATTTATATGTTGTCAGAAAAAGATGGAATCTGGTTTTCCTGCAATTCGCGCCGATTCGCGCCGATCCACTTTCCAAACCCGACGCGATGCAATTTCTCTATCTCCTCGTCTCTATCTATCTATCTGCACTCGCCGTTGCGTTATCATATCGTCATCATCGTTTTACTTTCGCAAAAATCCAGTTCACCGCGTTTCCATCGAAACGGATCACTTTCCCCGCGTGGAAGCGTCAACAACATCGGCTCAGCTGACCACAGACGCGTCCACGTAATCCGCGGTGGAATATTCGCCGGGGTAAGGCGAGCCGACAGGCCTCGAAGCGATCCAGAATCTAATCCAGTCGGATGCCCCTGGGCTTAGAAAGGCGTGGTACCAACGGCGAACGTAGGAGAGGATCGTGTCGTCACAGGCTGAAGAGGACGGTTGCCGAGCGTGTAGGTGGAGAGAATCCGCGTTACGTTTCGACTCTTGGATCCGTCTTGCTCCTCTCTCTAATTGGGTCATATCCATTTGCTATTGAATTTGGATTTACTATTGAAATGCTTTTGGAAAATTTCTGATTCCATCATTGATCGTATTTTTAATAATCCAAATAATCCGTCTATCTATTTGAAGAAAGATATTGAAGAATCCTCCTCGATTTATATTTCAAATATTTGTACGATTGTTGCGACATAAGCTTTGAAAAATGAATATTAAAGTCGTCTCTGAGTGGTAAGTTTTTTACATCGTGTTGAAAAGAAGAAAAAAATGAATCAGGCGAGGATGAAGGATTGTACAAGAATCTTTACGAAGGGAATCTTTTCTTTTTTCTCTCTCTCTTGCTCGAGTATAAAATACATCAATGAATAAAAAATAACAACGAGATCTCATAGTAAAACATAAAACGACATCCAACTCGTTAATATTTCAGCGAGAAATTAACCTCCCTCTTTTGATAAAGATTTTTATAAAATCTTATTAAATCTTCTTCACCGGGTTTAGAATTCACTCGAATCAATTCAACTCACTCACTGATCCTCACTCTTCGATCTATTTTCAATATTATTAAATATCTTATCTCATTTATTATCGGCTCGCCGCCGAGTCGATCGAGGGTGAAAGTTTGATTCCGGTTGGAGGCAAAGGCGGGTCTTTGTGCGAAATCGTGGCCGCGCAGCGAGGAAAACGGAGGAACAAACGGTGCAAACGGATCGAAACGGGACACGTGGCCTCGTGACAAAAGGAAGGACGGTGGAGGATTGTGTGGAGGCAACGCACAAGATCCCGCGATGACGCCTCGTCATCGGACGATTCGATACGCAGACCGATCCTGTCATCGAGGTAGGGAGGAGACGGCGAGAGCGAGAGGAGAAAGAGAGGCGAGAGAAAAGGAGGAGGGAGGGAGGGAGGCAATGGGTATTGTGGCGCGGTGATGCAACACAACTCCGCCCCAGTTACTCGCGGAGATCTCGCCATGGACCGAGAGCGAGCGGAGAGGCGAGAAAGGAGAGGAAGAGAGAGAAAGAGAGAGAGAGAGAGAGAGAGTATGGACGCGCGGTTTATTCACGAGGAACGAGCCGATAACTCCGCGTGATCGTTGCTACCTATTCATTATTTTGCTAAACGTCGATGGCGCCAAGGCCAGTGGATCGTTCCTCCAGCACGGCCATTGTTCCGAAATATTCGTGTGGTTTAATGAGCACGCGTGGGTGGCGCTACGGTCGCCCTCGTTCGACACGAAACTTTGCTCCTTACCTTCGCAATCGAGCGATAGAACGTATACTCTTTATGCCAACTCGTTGATGGGTTCACAGTTCATCATCGTGTTTCCTCTGTTCACTCGTGATTTTTTTTCGTTCGAGCAACCAGAGTTCACGCTCGAATCCGTACGTTTAACATCAGAATGTTGTCGGTATGTATGTATGTAAATATCCATTTTACGTATAAACGATTGCAATTAAAGTGATGCGATGAAAGAATAAACACGAGTGATTATATTTCTTCTTCGATGCAAGCGTTAATTTTGTCAATCAATATTCGTGAAGGAAAAAATATTATTATATTATATTATAGATCCGATTCGATCGTTCCAATTGTTTATTTATTTATTTATTTATTTTTTCTACCGAGTTTTACGCTCTTGTTCTTCGCTCTTGTATTTAGTTAGTTCAGGGAGTTCACTTTATCGGGATGAAATTACAAATGTACCTGTGCCAGGGATAGAGTAACGTTTAAATCGTTTGAGCGAAATCCCATCAGCGAAATGATGATTCGTAGATGGTCACGTTTGATTTCTTCCATGTACGAAACCTCGACTCCGGTCCAGATTAAGATAAATTGAAAGCGATAAACGAGCGAGACGTTCTCCGGAAGTTGACGTGTGCGCCAACCCATATACCGTTGGGCCGTCTATTTAATTAGAAGGGGTGTATATAAATAGGCGCGATAACCGCGCAAACAGACGATTCGCTCACGGGTTGCTCAATGCCGGATCTAACAATAAGAGAGACACCGAGATGTAGGAAGGTAATTCTAGGCTGCACGATACAATTATCGTTATTTACGCTCGGCTTTGATACTCCACGCGGAACAGGCTACAATTTCAATTAATTTCAATACCGTTCTTGTATCAATTAGACGAATCCCTCTCTTCGATCGAAGAATATTAATCGTCGAACGATATACACAATATCGTTTTCCTCGCGATAATTTTAAATGAAATAATCTTAATTGATATTTGTAACAATGTGAGATTAATAATACTTTGAATAGCAATAGTTCGAAAATGAAATTCGATCGATATCGACACGAGTGCAAAAGAACCGAATGCTGCTTCGATCAAGACTGTTACGCTTAAATGAAACTTGAAAGATAAGAAATAACAGCGATTCGAGCGTGAATACGTACAACTTTGATCTGTCGAAACAATTTCTAAAAGAAAATTCGATCGATCGAAGAAGAAACTCGTTACTTGAAGATCGATACTTGAAACGAGATCTCGGATGGAAGAAGAGTGGTTTCTGGTTCGTTAACACGGGTCACGTCGCGGAATGGATTACGCAGCTGGAGGACCGAGGGGGCGGAAGAAGGCAAAGTAGCGATAAATTTAGTCGAACGTTAGAACCGAATCGCGCGCGCCAGGACTAGGTGTAGGCGGTTATATTGCCTGCGCGGCGACCCACTATAGTCTATTGCACGCCGCGAAGCAGTAAAGGAATTTAGCCTTATAAATCAGCAACATGACTGCACCGCGCCACACCTTTCCCTTCTTGGGGCAATCACGAGTCGTCACCGTATCGGCAACATCCCTGCCTGCTTCAGAACCTCGCTTCCATCGCCTCTTCGATTACGAAATGCACGACAGATTTTTTGGATATCGACAGAATTCGAAATCTAATCTCATTGGGCTTGTAAACTCTTTCCATCGTGGAGTTTGGAGTTTGAAGAAAGTGTATTAGGTGAAATTGTAACGTGTTTACGTTTGGAAGATGGATATTAAAAATTTGTTATATAGGTGTTTTGTCGGAATAAATTCCTTCGATGATTCTGAACGAGTAATAGAATAAAAAACAATATTGATCTCAACTTTTTTTTTATCCGTGAATCGAGTTTGGAATCGCTCTCTTAAAAATTCAATTTATCTAACTCGAAATTATCAACGAGAAAGGAAATTTCATCCCGAGCCAAACAAACGAATTTAACGAATTTGTTTTGCTATTCGACGAGATTTGTGTTCCTGATGACAACGATATAGATCTAAAAGGAACACGAAGAATCCAATATCTCGAAACCGTCAAATCATTATGTTCGATAATTTGAACGTATCAAATTCTAGATTTCTAGTATAAATTTCGAATGGCGCGTATTTAAAGTTCCGTGGGTAACCGTGGTTTGATGTATTTCAAGCTAGAAATCATTAACTCTCGTTCGACAGCCGGCGTGGGTAGCGCGACGTTTATTCGCTCGGTTGGAAAACTGGACGCATAAAACGTTCCTAAAAGAGAGACGGTTAAGCAGGTCGATTTTTCCCGTCTAATCGGCCACGTAAATGGAAGAAAATGATTCCTCGCCGCGGAAATTACGATCGTGGGACGTCCCTTTCGGCGTGGAAACGAGAATCTGGGACGCGAAATGCGAGGAAGACTGCGACCCGGAGGGTAGTGGGAAGATTTAGAAAGAGTTATCGGTGCATCCCTCGAACGAGCGAGCACGAGCTCGAGTTTTTGCTCGATGAAGTACGCAACGGTCGTTAGAAGAATCGGTATGGAATCGGCCATCTCGAACGAACCGATTTCCTCGTATCGTTATTTTCCATCGTCTCATCGTTGCAAGAAAACGTCGAGAAGAACTCTGTGACTCACTTCGGATATTAATATTAATTTGATATTCATCCTTGGCTCTGGTCGACTCTGTTGAATCATCTCATCGTTGAATTGAATTATTGAGGGGGAACGAGTACGACGAAGATGAGTAAGGATTTAGATTTTGTTGTTAGTATTGTGTATACATCTCTTTAAAACTTTCTATAATCTTCTCTATTAGTTGAGAATAGCGATCGAATATCTCCATACTTATTTATCCAACGATATTTGATTGACTTTTTTCATTTTCTTCCAACTTTTCTTTGTTTCTCCAAAATTCAAGAAACCGATTTCTTTTCGTGGAAGATGATCGAGTGTAATTAATAAATTTAAGGAAAAATTGTATCTCTTTCATTAGTATAGAATAATAATCGAATATTTCCATTAATTGTTTTTCTTTCATTTTCTTCGAACTTTTCTCTGTTTCTCCAAAATTCAACGAACCGATTTTCTTTCGTGGAAGATGATGAAGCGTATTAATAAATTTAAGAAAAAATTGTATATCTCTTTCATTAGTATAGTAGAATAACAATCGAATATTTCCATTGAACGTTTTTCTTCCATTTTCTTCCAACTTTTCCCTGTTTCTTCAAAATTCAAATCCAATTTTTTTTCGTGGAAGATGATCAAGCGTATTAATAAATTAAAAAAAAAATTCTGTATTTGTTTCATTAGTATAGAATAATAATCGAATATTTCCATTGATT
>NW_006263534.1:727267-729031 GCF_000469605.1 Apis dorsata | reverse complement strand
TCTTTATCTCTTTCATTAGTATAGTAGAATAACAATCGAATATTTCCATTGATCGTTTTTCTTCCATTTTCTTCCAACTTTTCCCTATTTCTCCAAAATTCAAAGAATCGATTTTCTTCGTGGAAGATGATGGAGCGTATTAATAAATTTAAAAAAAAATTCTGTATCTCTTTCATTAGTATAGAATAACAATCGAATATTTCCATTGATCGTTTTTCTTCCATTTTCTTCCAACTTTTCCCTGTTTCTCCAAAATTCAACGAACCGATTTTCTTTCGTGAAAGATGATCGAGCGTATTAATAAATTTAAACAGAACTTAGAGGAAGTTAATAACGGTTCTTGGAAAGCTAGAAAGAGGAAAACTGAGCCTCTTCCGAGATAAACCATTTCACGATCCATGCATCACGAGGATCAATAAACAAGACACTGCCATCCTTCTTAATAAGATACGGGGGCGGCAAGGCCTCGTTAATAATCGTTTCCTCGTCGAATTCGCCGTGGGGGCCAAAGCAACGCGAGGACCGGTTCTAAGAGTTCACGGCTTAATTGGCTGCCGGGGAGCGCGCTTCTTCGTTGTGCGTGCACAATGGTCGCGGAGGAAACGCGTCACGAAAAGGGATCACGATCGAGCCGCTATATACGCGGAATTTTAACGAACTGCTGCGATTTTCTAGCTGCGGTTTTGCGCGCACTCGTCACGAAGAGGCGGCTAGAATGTAGCACGGAGACCGAGTTAGGCTTGAATTAGGTGAAAATGGCGATCGGCGAATCCCTGCTTTCGATGGACGGAATTTTAACGAACGCGTTCCGTTTCTTCCTCCATTTTGACACCACGTAGAACGCGGTATGGTGCAACTGTGCAAGGAGAGACTTTCGGGTTTTTTGCACGATCGATGCTCGTGCTTCGATCGATACAGCTGTCGAAATTTCTTTACTTTTTTTTCCAATTCTTCCAAATTGAAGCGGAGAGTAAAGGTGAATTAATCTTCAATTGCTTAATTTAAGTTGTATAAGTATGCTGAATCGAAGATATTATTCCTTATTTTTCGAATAAGTAAAAGAAAAAAGAATAAAAAGTTTTCTTGAGTTCACTTTGGTCCAAGAAAATAATCAAAGTGGTCGAGGAAAAATGTTTTTGTTATTCAATCGTCTGTTGCGATTATTTTGCCGAAAATTTATTAATTTATTAATTTAATTTTCAAAATGGTAAATGAAATATTTCACGAAGCGTCGCACGATTGTCGTCCGTACGATGCCACGGACGAACGTCGAATGAATATCGTTCAACGACTTTCGTTTTAATAATAAACAAACTCGCGAGATTTATCCTCGCCCGAACGAAATACAATATCGTATCGAATAATAATCTCTTCCGTCGTATAAATTATATTATTCTGTCTCGTTTATACAAACTTAAAGTTAAACAATGTTCAAATCACTGTAAAAATTATGTGACATGTAAAAATTGCGCTTCGTTTCTATCCTAAAAAAAAAAAAAACGAATTTCAGAATAAAATTCATTTTGAAATAAACTTACTCTTGAAAATATTTTTTAAAATTAAAGTTACATGTTTTACAAGTTACATTTTACATGTAACATATAAAAATTGCGCTTCGTTTCTATCCTAAAAAAAAAAAAAAACGAATTTCAGAATAAAATTCATTTTGAAATAAACTTACTTTTGAAAATATCTTTTAAAATTAAAGTTACATGTTTTACAAGTTACATTTTACATGTAAAAATTGCGTTTCGTTTCTATCCT
>NW_006263534.1:721825-726752 GCF_000469605.1 Apis dorsata | reverse complement strand
ATAAAATTCATTTTGAAATAAACTCACTCTTGAAAATATTTTTCAAAATTAAAATTAAACAATATCCAAACCACTGTAAAAATTGCGCTTCGTCTCTATCCTAAAAAAAAAAAACGAATTTCAGAATAAAATTCATTTTGAAATAAACTCACTCTTGAAAATATTTTTCAAAATTAAAATTAAACAATATCCAAACCACTGTAAAAATTGCGCTTCGTCTCTATCCTAAAAAAAAAAACGAATTTCAGAATAAAATTCATTTTGAAATAAACTCACTCTTGAAAATATTTTTCAAAATTAAAATTAAACAATGTCCAAACCATTATAACATGTAAAAATTGCGCTTCGTCCCTATCCTAAAAAAAAAAAACGAATTTCAGAATAAAATTCACTTTGAAATAAACTCACCCTTGAAAATATCTTTGAAAATTCGTCGAGAATCAATTCTCTTTTTTCTCTTTTAATAATAACTCAAAATAACTCAAGTATTCCCATATCTTATCGCGACAAGTATAATAGACAGAGCTGTGAGATCGAGTCGCAGTGGAAATCATGGACGACGATGGCCATTGGCCAGGAACCGGCTGGATTCGCATGCGTGACCTGTCCTTTTAGCGTGTTACGATCCAGCCTGGGCTAAAGGTAAATGTTGAGAGAGAGAGAGAGAGAGAGAGACAAGACACGATCTGCATAATTATATTCACGCGTTACATAACCCTGGTTATCCGGTTATCTGGCGCCGTACGTGTACCGTTTCGCCATGAAATTTGTTCGGGTCGCACGCGCATCCCGGTCGGGGCGCCTCGAACCGTGTGAAAATCATACGCATAATTGCCTGATAACAGGCCAACCGGAGAATTTACAGTTGTTTTACAATGTCTCGTATTACGGACGGTTTGTCTCGCATCGACGTCGTTCTTTTCTCTTTTTTTTCCCCCTTTTTTCTCGCTTTGACATTTAACTGCTCGTTCGTTAAGTTTAAATATTTATACACGCGGGAGAGCCGTTGATCCGTTTCGAGCTTACGTGGAAGACGAAGAAAGTGCACGTCCCGATGACGAACAAATAATTTCGTGCGTATCCCGTCTAAGAGCGTTCACGACGATTACCGGTCCCACAGTTACCGTAACGCGGTGACTTTCGAGGGGGGGAACCGTGACCCACTGCGTGCGCCACTCTCGAGAAATTCTTTTTCTTTTTTTTATAGTTATGCGTGACGCGAAATTTTAAAACTTCGCTCGATGAAGAGGAGGAAATACGAGAAGGATTTCGAAGTTCGGTAATTCCGCGTGAACGAATGTTCATACTGCGACGATCGAAATTGCAGTGGTCAAGATTGCAACGAAAGTTTGCAGATGGAAGATTCAATTGTATTATGGAAATTGGCAGTGATAGAAGATTCGATAATGGAGATTTTGAACAATGAGAGGATTCAACGGTGGAAGTTGCAACGATGAAAAATTCAATTATGGAAATTGCAATGATGGAAGATTCAATTATATGGAAATTGGCAATGAAGATTCGATAATGGAGATTTTGAACAATGGGAAGATTCAACGGTGGAAGTTGCAACAATCGAAAATTCAATTATGGAAATTGCAACGATCGAAGTGGCATCGATCGAAATTGCAACGATGGAAGATTCAATTATATGGAAATTGGCAGTGATAGAAGATTCGATAATGGAGATTTTGAACAATAGGAAGATTCAACGGTAGAAGTTGCAATAATAGAAAATTTNGAAGATTCAACGGTGGAAGTTGCAATAATAGAAAATTCAATTATGAAAATTGCAACGATCGAAGTTGCATCGATCGAAATTGCAACGATCGAAGTTGCATCTAACGAAATTTCAACGATGGAAGATTCAATTATATGGAAATTGGCAATGAAGATTCGATAATGGAGGTTTTGAACAATGGGAAGAATTCAACGGTGGAAGTTGTAACGATGGAAATTGCAACGATCGAAATTGCATCGATCGAAATTGCAACGATAGAAAATTCAATTATATGGAAATTGGCAATGATAGAAGATTCGATAATAGATAAGTTTCAATAATGGGAGAAATTCGTTAGAAGTTGCAACGATGGAAATTGCAACGATCGAACTTGCATCGATCGAAGTTGCAACGATTACTACCTTATCATATATCCCTTATCATATTCTCACTTTGCACGAAATTATCATCGCGTACGAAACGAATGATAGTTGAATGATTGGTCGAAAAGAAGGGGAAAAAAAATGAAAAATTTCCAAAAGTTCATCTCGTTTATCCGCGTGTTGAACCCCAGGCCGCGTTTCCGCGTGAACGGGCGAGCGCGAGCAGTCAGAATTGCGAAAGTCGGCGGGACGCACATCTATTAATACCGGCTTATCTTTGTTGGTGTGGGTGTTATCAGGGCAGGGCGTGTCGCCAAGAAAGCAAGCGGCGAACCGGCAGCGGGCAACGTGACTGTCTGCTTGCTTGCCAGCTAGGATCCTTTCCTATCTCGCTCCATTCCTCGCCAACCCCGTTACTTCCGTCTCTCTTGCTCTTCGAGGTTCGAGCTTGAAAGGTTCTGGAAGCGAACCGATACGTTCTCGCTGTGTTTCGATAACACGGATCGTGGATCGTTTCAGTGGGAAGCGGTGACGTCGATTCTCTCGCCGTGGTTTCGCCTTCCACTCAAATTCTTCTCTTTGTCGCGGTTGACGGGCTTCTCGCCGGATAACTCGGTTTCGAACTTGGAATACTCCATCGTGATTCAGGGTTTAACATCGAGAGATTTAATTAATCCTCGAGGCATCATTCTACGGAAATATAGAGATTTAAATAGAAAATCCTATTTTGTATTCGTATTCCAGGTCTGTAAAAATATTTAAGATTACCAATTATTTTATTAAATTAATTATATTGAAACAGTTGAATACAAAAATTTCACAAACGAATATATATTCGTACGAAATATTATAGAGAGTTTTAACAATCATTTTCTCCTATTTTCCAACAGTGATTCATCTTCTCTACTAATTATGGAATACGTGGAATAATAATAACTTGATTAATATATATTATATTATAATATCCATCGTGAAGCCAGTCAAATATTCCAAGGAAATGAATCCCAACGTTTAAAGAGCAAAAGTTACAAGGATTCGATAACTAATTGTAATTACGTTTAATCGGGATAATTTATGCGGGACAGAACGTATCCTAACGATAACCGATCTGTACGATGATCCAGAGATGATCGTTTCACGACTTCCATCCCTAGGCAATCTCTGTTTTATTGAATTTCTTCGCGAACCAGTTTCTCGCGCCTAGATCGCAATTATAGGATCTCATAATTAAATGTCGAGATCTTGATTTTGACGGCGATAATCTTATCTTTGCGTATCACGAATTTCCACTCTATCATCGTTTCGTATCGCTTATTTTTGTTCGTTGAATGTGAAATCAGATGCGTCTATGCACGGATCAGATCAGTGTTTCCCAACGTATTCATGAGGAGAGAAGTAATTTGAATATTTTGAAGAGCAATTAAAAATAATATTTTTTGAAACTCTCTTGTCGAAAGATCGACGCGATTTAAAAATATTTCGGAGGAATAATTGTAGTAAAAATACGTAAGCGTCAAATAGTCTAACATATCTTGAGGATAGAATATTTAAATTATATTTTCTCAGAATTTAATCGTTATGCTAGAAAGAGCTTAGAAAGACGCTGGATTGGATGGTAAGAATAATATAATCTCATTTAATTAAACAAATTAAATATATTTATATTCATAAAATCATATTTCTTTTAGAAAGTATATTCCTTTGTGTAATAAATCAGCATTGCTTTCTCTTGATTATGAACCAATTTAAAATAAAATTTCAAGTTCTTGACGATGTCGATAAATGATCTCATTTTTTCCTAAAGTTAAACGATCGCGATTAATTTAAATAAAATATCGATTTTTTCACTAGTTTTCGATAGTTGAAGAGAATATTCAAAAGAATTTTAAAACTGTTCGACTCACGAAATTATCGAAATTGATACGCGCCTAAGCCAAGTACGGACGAGTTTTCAACGCGATATTCCCTCGATACTTGCACTTGCATGAATCAACTTTCCTTCTCTCCTTTTTTTTTCCCTCCACGTTAATAAAGTTGCATTTAATAAACTCGTTTCGCAAACGGAACTGCGAAACGAACGTCGAGCAATACACATCCGCTTCGCATGATATTATAAAATAATGTCGCAAAAGTTAAAGATCTTGGAACGATTTGCATCTTCGACAGGAGACAGGAATTAAACGACTATTCATACACTTATTTTCAATACTTACTTTCCATATTACGTATTTCTTTCAATGCACCGTATGCGTCTTTTGACATGTAAATGGAATGACAAATTTCAAGGGATCTTTCGATCATCCTTTATAATTCTTTTTACGAAAATATTAAATAAGATCCTTTATTATTATATACGATTAATACACGATATCGAAGGAAATTATTTTTCTTTTTTTTTTTAAATATTATCAAAGGGAATATCAATTTTCCTTTATCTCTAAAAAACTAAAAACAAATAATCGAATTATTTATTTATTTATCCTCCGTTTCGCGTCCAATTTTTCGTTTCCCTTTCAAGGAATCGTAGGAAATCAGTTTCGCAAACGAAACTCGTTATTTCGTTAGCAGGTTTTGCTTGACTCGACGTGACCGCCGACACGACGAATAAAAAATCCGTTCGATCGATTCTCGAATCGAATGATGGAAAGGAAGATGAGGAGCAAGGCTTTCGAAACGGCCATTTCCTCCGCGATAACGATCCATCGCCGTCCCCATTGTCGTCTCGATCTCTTTTTTCCAGCCCCCTTCAGCTCCCGACTCGAGTAAAAGTAGAAAAACCTCTTCCTCGTGTTTTACGTCACAAAGTTCGAACCGGATCCCGGGA
>NW_006263534.1:711168-721659 GCF_000469605.1 Apis dorsata | reverse complement strand
GTGCGTTGGTTTTTTTCCTTTTTTTTCTTTTCTTTTTTTCTCTTTTTTTTTTTTTTGCTAATGTTGCGACACCGAGGTGGAGCAATTTACGTGACAGGGAAATGCCTGTCCTTTCGATTCTTCCCCTCGTGTTCTCTCTCTCTCTAATTATTCAATCCTGTTGAAAGGATTATGATTATCCTTTTCCTGATGTTCCTTTCTGTTCGTTTTTATTCGTCCACTTGTGGAGCTAAGAGTATTAAGAGTGTAGCGATTTGATTACGAGACATTCGAAGAAACGTTCGTTTAATTTTCTATTCGAACTCCTTGGCAGTTTATTAATTCGTAGTTCACAAGAAGATTATCCTCGCTTCTTTTCAAATAAAACTCAAACGACTCTATACTTTCTATTATCTCGTATCATTCCAATTCTCCTTTTGCGTTTTCTTGAATCGTCTGCTTGCATCATCCGCAATTCTTCCAAAGATTCGTACACGAGAAACCGTCCCTTGTACGATACTTGTTCATACTTGTTTCGCGAAAAAAAAAATGTTTTTGGACTGGAGGCAATCGCACGCGAGATCTCGCAACCGAATCCTATTAAAATCGAGCCCATCCACGCCCCTCTTGTCGAATCGAGCAGTCGCAAAACGGTGAAATTACGCGGTCTTTGGGTCACGTCCGCCAGAATTGCCCCGCGGAATCGATTAACAACAAAAATTGCAGAGAGAGAGAGAGAGAGAGGTCAGTTTTCACGAAAGGACGAAGGCGAACGTTAATCCGATTACTCGTTTTCCGTGTAATCGTTGGGCCTCCTCGGCGAACCCCGGAGGAGAGTCATCATGTTGCAAATGACCTCTGCCTACCGGTGGAATTAGCGGATGGTCTTCAATTCGTGTAATTGTAGTGCCGCGTAAGAGATGCTTGCGCTCGCGGCATCGATTCCACCTTTCCACTGCGATACCCTTAAATCGTGGAAAGAAAGGCGCCATCTTGCATTCTTTTCTCCATATTTTCGTTTAAAATACAATTGAAATCCTTCCTAACGAAAAGCGCGAGCTTTTTTAAGCGTGATTTCTTTCGTCATTCTCGTAAATTAAGAATCGAATAACAATTTTTCGTGATCGATAAAAATTTTCAGTATTGGAGATTCGAAGATCACTTTCTTGAACCAATTTCAACGAAAATATAAAGAATCTTTTACATAATGAGAGTCAATAGATTGAAATTTCGATCTGAACGAGGCTTTAAAATCCAGATCGTTGTTCGTAGATCGTTGTATTAATTGAGTCTTCATCGAGTCTCGAACCGAACAATGCTTGAATCCACCGAAACGAAATCTGTAAACATTGCATCCATGCGACGGCGAAAAAAAAGAAAGAAAGAAAGAAAGAAAGAAAGAAAATGGAACCTTGAAAGGCGAGGAACACGGCCGTAACGTGGACGGGACAAAACGAATAACCGGTTTCGGCCCGCGTACGATTACTTTCGGTAATAATTTATACCGGCGATAATTCAAATGGCAGAACGAATACACCGGATCGTTTATTATCCGCGAATCGAACGTTAATTTCCACAAAGAAATATTGAAATGATCCGGCGGACGTATCCCCCTCGCGCTCGATTCGTGTTTATATCCACGTAATACGCCAATTAATCGCGGCCAATCGCCATTAATCATATCAAACTTTGATGGATACACTTTTGCGACCGTCCGCTTCTGAGCACCACCACACATTTCGATCGGTCGCGAAGCGGGACGTCGCTTTTTTTTAAATTTACTTTGTCGCTATTTACGAGGGGCGTCGAATCGATTTCTTCGGCGAGATTATTCTCCTCTCTCTCTCGAAATTCGCGAAAAGATTACCGTCCAATTTATGCGGTTCCTGCGGCCCGAGAAATATAGAGACACATGGCATCAACTTTGGCATCTCTCGCCGTTCTTTCTCCTCTTCATTTTCAAAATCTTGTTACGAGTGAAATTGAGTAAATAAATGTTACTTTCTTCGATAATAATTTTTCTTTTTTTTTTTAAAAGAAGGAGTATATCACGTAGAAATACTCGGCAATTATTTAAAGAAAGTATCTTTGCTGAAAAAGCTGTTTCAAATAAAAAATGAATCGACCTCCATCTCATATCTATATTTCACAATGGAAAAGAAAAATATTTCCGCGATAACTGATTCGCATCCAAAATTCCAAGATAATCAAAAAGTAGACTCTAATATCTTTCCAATGGAACGCGATACCGAGGTCTGAAACATCCTATGTATCAACACGAACCGCGAATTTACTCCCGAAAGGTGAACGACACGAAATTTGCATAATACCTTACGTACGCGGCGCAAAGAAAATTTACGACTCGACGTGATAATCAATAATCGTTATCTCACACTCGTTCCCAATTCGTATTTTCGTACACTTCCCTCGTTCCATCGAAATACAAAGCGATTTTTATCGATTTTATGCGAGAAGAAAGGATGGAGGGGGAGAGAGAGAGAGAGAGAAAGAAAGAGAGAGAGAGAGAAAAATATATTATCAACGACGTAACGAGGCGAGAAATCCGCTCCAAGAGTCGCAGCGAAGGTACGCGAGGAACGATCGAGGCGTGGAGGAACGATTTTTAAAGGCGACTCGCTCGCGTATCTGCGTCATAGATCGTTATCTACTCAAATGAATCAGGTGCCGGGTGCACCTTCGGCTTTTTTTTTTCTTTTCTTTTTCTTTTTTTTTTTTTTTTTCTTCTTCTCCTCCTCTCGCCACCCGGTCTGCAGATCTGCTTTCGCAATTAGAACTCGTTATTTCGTTGCGCCACGTTTCCGTGTGTCGATAAGACGAATGGTAGGGTGGCCGTTTTGCGCCATCGGCTCGCGCCACCATTTCCTCGAGGAGATTCGTGCCAACATTGCCAGCCAATTTTATTTGGAAATTGGAATTCTTCGTTTTTCCATATCTCATCGATTTGTTTGAAATAAATATAGGGAAATCGAAGAGTTTTCTTATTTCTTTCTTTCAAATTTCATATTCGAGGATTGTATAAATTATTTTTCGATCTTTCTCGAATTGCCTTATTCGTTTTCTTAACAATCAAAATTGTTGCGAGCTTCTCTATCGAGATAAGGAAATTATAAAACGTTAAATTTGTCTTCTGGTCTCTATAAAATATCCTAATCGTGTTACAATACTTTAAATTATCCCAAACATATTTCGAATAATTTCCAAAATATATCCACAAATTTGAACATCCAACCTATCAAACTTGCAATCTTCTCTTCGAGGTAAGGAAAATTTAAAACGTTAAATTTATCTTATCTTTATGAAACAGTAGTAATATTACAATACTTTAAATTATCCCAAACAAACGGGTTACGTGATAATATTTCGAATAATTTCGAAAAAAATATATCCAATTTATCGAACACTTTCTTTCACGTGGCTCGTGTAAACGATGGCGTTAATGTTCTTTCTTCCAATTGAAAATTCATGAATGAGAGTAAATGAGAGCAGGGGAATAAACAAAATGATAAATCTCGCTCTCCTCTCAATTATTGCAGTTTATCACTGTCGACGCGTACATACCTCGATCGTGATTCAGATTCGATTGATAATTACAACCCGATTCGCCTGGCCATTTTGCGTTTCATTCGTACCGCGTGATGGAAACACTGTTATTAGCTAATAAGCTCGAAAATTATTTTCCCTCGCGTTTATCTTTTTCTCGTTAATATATCGATGGTTATCGATGGATCGAGAGAATGTAATAGATAAGGGGTTCGTTATCGGTCATCAATATCGGGATTTTCTAACGGATTTGGATTACGTAGCAAAGTAAACAATTGCTTATCTCTCTTTTAACAGCATCTTTTAACGATAGTTTATCGATAACATTGATTATCGATCGGAGAACGATCGATAAATCGATTAAATATCTCAGCAATATCGAATTGTTCGGTAAGATAGAAAAATTTAATGGCAACGTATATTTACGAAATTGTTATTTCTATTAAATAATTTTTGTAAAAGCGAAGATATTTACTTTCGCTATTCGGCTTCTAGATAAAGTGAAATTGACCGTTTCAGGGAAAGACTCCTTTTACGAGATTTTATTTTTTTATCGCTTTCCGGAATATTTAGTTTCCTGTCGGGAAAAGAAGAAACGCTAAAAGATCATAAAAGATCAAAATAAATATTATATACTGATTATAAGATCATAAATCGAATCACGTCTCATCCCGGAGAGCTCAATTTTCTGCTTATATTTTAACGACGCGTAAAACTTCAATTTCTAACTATTTGCTGGGTATTAATATTCCACAAAAATGCGCAATATTCATAAATCCTAAAAACAAGCTCGAGAAACTCTTTAAAATTAACTCTTCTCGAGATGTTTCATTTCAAATCCATAAGAAATAAAATCCAAAAAAAATATCGAAATGATCCAATTCGATCCCGCACGTGATCACAGATGAAAGTTATTTAAAAAAAAGAAAAAAAAAATAACATAACACCGATAACGAACACCGAGGATTACAAAGCTACCGAAGTGCATTAATCCCCAAGTTTAACAAGCTGTTGCTTGTTGAACTTGGCGAGAGATATTCACGAGCGACCACCCAGGAACAACACAACGAAAACGGTTGAGAAAAAAAAAAAAAAGAAAAAAAAAATAACATAACACCGATAACGAACACCGAGGATTACAAAGCTGCGGAAGTGCATTAGTCCCCAAGTTTAACAAGGTGTTGCTTGTTGAGCTGGGCGAGAGATATTCACGAGCGACCACCCAGGAACAACACAACGAAAACGGTTGAGAAAAAAAAAAAAAAGAAAAAAAAAGGAAAGTGAACGGAGAGGCATGAAACGATCGATATACGAGTAAAAAGGGTGATGATATTGTGCGAAAACGGGCGAGCTATTCGATTAGTCGGGCGAGAATTATAAGAGAGCAACATCGTCCAGGGAGTTTATCGTCTCTCTCTGAAGAGAGAGAGAGAGAGAAAGAGGAGTTTATGGCAACTTAACGAGTTACCGACTACGAGGCAGATCACCAAGCAGATAAACTCTGCTCTGCTATTCCAGGTATTTGATAAACTAATTGGCCGATCCACGGTTCGTCGTAGCGTTTCAATCAGCCATCCCGTTATCGCGGTTAACAGGTTTCCGTAGCGATGGTCGGGCTACGTTCTCACACACGCGATATCCTTGCTCCTCGCTTCCACGTAATCCTGGCGCGAGCGGTCGCATCTTTCGCAGGGATAACGCAGGGGCCGAACGAAAAATCGTGTTTAATCGAGCGTTAATTAGTTGGAATGGAACAAAGTGGTCGTGCGTTTTTTTTTTTTTTTTGCCTCTTCTTTGCTTCAAATTAGCCGGCTGAGGATATTGATTTATCTATCGTTATATTTTTGTTTGAGCATTACTTTATTCTTCAGTTTTGGAATTGGTTTCAAATTGAATTATATTAATTTAATAATGGCGGACAAGAGCAAGCACGGATATGGTGTTCGCGTTGAAGTTTTTTGAAATTGATGTTTGAAATTGTGGATAATATAATTTAATAAGTTTGTATTATTTGTAATGATCAAATATATGATTTTAAACGATTGATATTTTTTTCATTTGATGTTTGTCGAAGTCTCTGTATTTTTAGAATTGGTTTCTCTATAGATGTTCGAAATTGTGGATAATAAAATTGAATAATTTTGTATTATTTTATGTTTTAATTCGATTTGGTTCGAAATTTCTATGCAAAATCCGAAAGCAATAAATTATTATAATTGAATAATGATCATATGATTTTAATCGTTGATATTTCTTTCATTTGATGTTTGTCGAAGTCTCTGTATTTTTGGAATTGGTTTTTCTTTAAATGTTCGAAATTGTGAATAAAATTGAATAATTTTGTATTATTTTATGTTTTAATTCGATTTGGTTCGAAATTTCTTTGCAAATATCCGAAAGCACGGGTCAATAGTAAAGGCTATAATTGAATAATGATAAACGACCAATACGAGGGTTTCATTACACTGTCACTCGAGAAATTAGATCACGGAAAGATGAAGAAATTATCCTCGGTAATGGGGTTTAATGGAAACGTATTACGTCGATTGGCAATAACGACGGTCGTGGCAAAGAGGTTACGTGTTTGTTCACGCGAACCGATCAGGGTACGACGAAAGCTCCTAAAGTCACGGTGGCACGTTGGGCAACGATCGCCATCGCGTGCTCCAGAAACATTTTATCGAAAGAGAGAGATACCACGATACGAATCCATTATCTATCGAATCTCTTTTCTTATAAACGATTTTCTCGTAAACGAATCCAAAAGTAATGCTCCCTCGAAAACGATCGTATCCTTATTTTCATATGCAATCAACGAACAGACTAATATCTTTGATTAGACGAAGATTAGATGACTGTGATAGGAACGATTGTATTTACAACGTTGAAAATCAATATTTATTTATTGTTTTTAAGTATGAGTTCACTTTTGAGCTGTCGAGCATTGATAAACGAGTATTTGAAACGAATTTTTCTAAAAAATTTTCGTGTCTGGAAAATCTATCTCAGTACTGGAAAATCGATACAACTCATAACTCGGCATCTCTCTACCAAACGAAACGAAAGGATCTCTTACTCGATATACAAAATAGAAAGTCGATCGATCGCGTTAACGATCACGGCTCGATTTCGGGCTCGCCTCTCGATTATGAATCGGCACGCCGCGGCACGTGTTTCGCGTCAAATGGAAACAGGTGAAAGCCGCGCAACGCACGATTAATCGACGCAACGTTCGAGCGCGATAATACATCCGGAAGCGCGGCCACCGATAATTTCCAATTTCGCGATTAGAATCGAGAGAGATTAGAGAGAGAGAGAGAGAGAGATTCTTACCCTCGACAGCTGCGTGCAACATCTGCAACGGGGAACGTCCTCGGGGATTAAACCGGTTAATCGCGATATCCATCACGCAGGAATTTAATCAATTTATCCTTCGACTAACCAACAACTTTCGAGAATCTGTGATTCTTGAATGTTCAAAAGTAATCGTGATTATCCATCGTCTTCTCTTCTCGCCGATAAAAGAGGGGCGCGAGTTTCGAATTTTATGAGAAATAGGTGAAAGCCGATCGGTTTACCTCGCGAAACGATGCCTGGAATCGCCGCGTTCCTCGAGTTCTCCGCGTACTCGTCCCCCCCCCTCCCCCCCGGAACATGGTTTCAATCTAGAAAGCGAGATTCTAATGTCGTTGTTGATGTCGTAAAATCGAGGAATCTCTTTGATTTTTTTTTTTTCCTCGATCACCAACTTGTTCGCGGTATAAAATTTTGGAAGAATTTTGAACACGACATTAGATAGAATTTTTAATAAGACGTTTATTCCTTTTGTTGATCTTTAGATTAAAATTAGTTTAAACGAATATTATTCTTACGAAACTTATTAAGAATTAAGGAAATATTAAGAATTAAGTAATTTTCAAATACCTTTACAATTTTAAAAGATACGTTTCCTAAAATTGTTATGTTTGAAGATGAACTTATTATATATATATTTTGTAACTTTATTAATCTTCAATCAATAAAGATATTCTGTTAAACGAATAGCAGGGAGAAGAATGTTCGGTCGATCGATTTTCCGGATCAACAGGATTCTCTATCAAGAATTTTTTCCCTCATCGGATGAACGCTTCCATCCTATAGCATTCCATTCCCCCAGCCAGTCTATAAAATAGGTGAATGCTCTTTTTTTTCTTGTTACACTATCGATTCGTCCTCGTTCTCGTGTTTCCAGTTGCCTCTTCGAAAACATCGCGGGTGATCCCTATTCGAGAGAACTATTCCAACAATTAATCGTTGGAGAACGCGACCAATCTTCTTTCGTTCCTCTTCCAAATACATTGACGTTATTTTTTAACCTCAATTTTTTAAACTATTTTTAAAACTTACTAATCGAATATCATTTGTTATTGTTACTAACGAAAATTTGTACGAAAAATTGTGTAGAAAACGATATCGAGGCATTGAAAAATATTCATATTCAAATAAAAAATAATCCATCAATGAATAAGAGATCGAGAAAAAAATGTACAATTGCGTACAATTAAATTAGAAAAATGTTGAAATTCTTATCGAGGCATGAAAATACATCCAAATACATTGACGTTATTTTCAACGATCATCAATTTGTTTATCATTTAAATCTTAAAATCATTATCAAAACTTACTAATCGAATACCACTTATTATTATTACTAACGAAAAATTTCAAAAAATTGTACAAAACGATATCGAGGCATTGAAAAATATTCATATTCAAGTAAAAATAACTCACCAACGAATAAAAGATCGAGAAAAAAAATATACAATCTCGTACAATCAAACTAGCAAAATATTGAAATCCCTATCGAGGCATGAAAATACATTCAGACATCGTGTTCGCGAGACGAAACAAAGTAAAGTAACAGAAGATAGAACAAGAGGGAAGGAGCAAAGTTGGAAGAACGGGCTCGTACGTACTCAAGGCTCAAAGGTCGCATTTACATAGGTAAGCCGTGCTAGAGCCCAAGATGGAAGGCGAGCACATTAGCGGCAAGTGGCCGGATGAGTGGCGCGAGGAGGGACACGGGGTTCACAGGCGTATATCACGTGGGCGAGATAAACGAGATATAGCGCGCCACGTTTCGTTACGGGGAAAGCGTAAACGGGTAAAAAGCGTACGGAAACGTAGGAAATGCCCTGTACGGCTCTACGATGCATCATCATCCGAGCGGCCAGGTGTCCAGTTGTGGGGCACAATGCGGTGCGTCATCGTCGTCTTCGAAGCCACCGAATCCGTTCCCGAACACCGGTCGGCCTTATAACGTTACAGCGCCTTAAAGGATCGAGCCGCGTCGAATCGCCGCGTGTTTCGTTCCTTCCGTGTCTTCCGTCCGCGCGCGTGACCGGCCGTGCGTCTCAGGGCCGTGTGTGTGGACGGAGGGAGCCTTGACGAGAAACGATTAAAAGGGTAATTAGAAGAGTTGGTAATCGATTCCTGGCAATTCAACTTTGATTTCCTCCAGTTTCCTTGAGAAATTTTAGAAGAAGGAGACGTTGGACGTTCGCGAAGGGCAAAGGGAACTCGACATCTTGGAATGGAATATTTGTATGTTGAATGAACGTGGCACATTGATTGAGCAATGTGAAGTCTGTAGAATGTTATTATTGAGTATAGATATCGATGAGAAATAGTTCGTTTAATAGAAAGCGTCAGGAAATGAGAAGAATCTAGTGGAAGTAATTGTTGATTTCTCTAGTAGTAATTAATTATTATATTTTGGATAAGTTACTTTGAACACTGATCCATAATTTATCTATTTTAATCCTGTTACTTTTTAATTAATGAAAAGGCAATCATCGGCCTCGAAAAGGAAAAACCTATCGATTCGTTTCGAACTTTATTTTTGAAATCGAGAAAATTTTTATCACGAGTAAATATTTCACTCGTTTTTCGTTAATCGAGATTGTTGAAGCAATCATCCGCTTCCTAGTCGCGCCGTTACGCTCGAGCTAATCATTTCTCTTGAAAGCCTATAATGGATGAGAAGCGACGAGGAAAAAAAAAAGAAGCCTTCCATCTCATCCGTTCAGCTCGTGATTTGTTTCAAGGAATCGTAGGAAATTCGCTACGGTGGCCTCGGAGGCAAGGAAGGACAACGATATCCGTCCGTACGCGATAATTAACCGACTTGTCACGCATCGTGACCACCACGATTCCATCCTCGTTCCTGGATCGATTTCGTCCTCTCCCCATCGTGCAACATTTGGGCAAAGAGAGCCCTGGTTCTCTCTATGGGAGGATTTTGCCGAAGCCGTGAGAACGTCTCACCCCTTCGATCTTCCAGAAATCTAGCCCAGTTTTTAGCGGCGCCTCCTTGAACCCGCAGCCCTTCTAATAGCTTCTCGAAATCCTATAACGATTCTCCTTTGTTCCACATCTTTTGGCAACATAGAGTTTTCGTTCTTTTTGTCTTTGGAATTGGACGGATCTTGCCTTTGTCAAGATCGTTGTTAAATTAATCGAATAATTACTATTTCATTGAAAGTATACTAATAATGATCAGAGAGCAACAATAACTAACAGAGAAAGAAACTTCGAAGAAGGAAACTTATTCTTAATAAACAAGTAGAAAATCGATTCTGTATAAAAGATAAATTCCTTTATCTCGGTCGCTTCGAAAAGAGCGATCTCTCTTTCCGAAAAAAAAAAAGTACGAACAAAGCGAAGAGAAAATTTTTTGTTCAAGGTCAGTGTCAGAGGTTGCGGAGATGGACATTACTCGAACGATCTCGAACGTTGATACATCGTTTTCGCTTTCTCGATTCCCTGCCCCCTCCGCTGTTAATCCCGCGCCGAAAGTCGCGTCTCACGGACGCCGCGCCAAATAAATCGTCCACCGTGTAGGCCGGATCCAGTTCCAATTGTCGCCTCCGCTCAAAGCGGTGGGAAAGGACGAAGAAAGCCGGCGAAGGT
>NW_006263534.1:707125-711144 GCF_000469605.1 Apis dorsata | reverse complement strand
CCCTCCTCCCCTCTCCCCCCCGATGGAGGAGGGCGGGAAGGTGCGGCGAAACGCCCTTGCCGCGGTCCAATTAAACCCGACGACGAATTCCGAAATAAATCTCTCTCCCGTGGAAACGTCGGCCGGCACACTCTGTTACGTTGCTCCCCGTGTAATAACTCGCGAGGCGATCCCCTCGAGGCCGAAACGAGGAGGGCTCGCTTCTGGTTAANCGGCTCTGGGGCGGGAGGGGGGGACGACGACTTAGAAAGTGAAACTGAAAACGGCAAGTCGGATGCGAGAGGACCCCACCCTGGCGTGGTCTGCTCGCACACGCGATCGTTACGGACGTTCCTGTATCTCGCTCGCCTAGAAATTCATACGTACACAACGGTATCATCTTTTCAAACGACACACATTTTTCATTGAGATCTTCGAAAATTCGTTTCCGTTAATAGACGAGCATTGTGAAAAGAAATTCGATTCATCTTCTAATATTATCAAAGATCTACGTATCGAAGTTGATATGTAAAAGTATACACTCTGAAATTTTTTCAAAAAATCTATCAAAGTGTCATCGAAAGAAAAATTTCATCTTCATTCGGAAGAAAACAAGAAATTTCAAGTAACTTAGTCAAGAGTGGCATAAAAGTACAAAGTCGAAACGAGTTCTAAAGTCGATTCTCTTTGGACAAAGATCTGTGTAGCGAAGCTATGGTATATAAAAGTATATCCTCTGAAATCTTTCCCAAAGATCTATCAAAGTGTCATCGAAAGAAGAATTTCATCTTTATTCGGAAGAAAACAAAAAATTTCAAATAGCTTCGTCAAGAGTGGCAAAGTCGAAACGAATTCTCAAGTCGATTCTTTCTGGACAAAGATCTGTGTAGCGAAGCTATGGTATATAAAAGTATATCCTCTGAAATCTTTCCCAAAGATCTATCAAAGTGTCATCGAAAGAAGAATTTCATCTTCATTCGGAAGAAAACAAGAAATATCAAGTAGTTTAGTCAAGAGTGGCATAAAAGTACAAAGTCGAAGCGAGTTCTCAAGTCGATTCTCTCTCTGGACAAAGATTCGCGTTGGACAAAGATCTGCGCAGAAACGGTGATAAAGAATGCGATTCCAAAAAAAAAAAAAGAAAAAAGAAAAGAGAGAGAGAGAGAGGGGGGGGCACAAAGGATCTGAACGGAAACGAGACAACGAGACAACTTAAAGGCGAGAAAAAAAAAAACGCCTCCCCTTCACTTTTCCCCCCGGCCGACAAGGGAAGGGAGGGAAGCCTTAACGAAAGCATAAAATCGGCGTGTTCGACTTCGTCCTCGAAGGAGTAGGTGTACCAGGACACGTCGTCGCGCGAGGAGACCATTCAGGAAGGAGAGACCGGGAGGGAGATGTTAGAAAGTAAAACCGAAGAGTTAAACTTCCACAACGCGGCAAACCCCACCCTGATGAAGCGGCGCTCCGCTCCTGTTGCTCTCGCCTTACGTACACACGAGCTCCTCCTGTGTACGCGCCATGCGAGGAATACACGGTTGTACACACGGTTTACGCGTGATTAGCAAACGGCATCCGTGGAAATGTGGTGCAGTTCGTGGACGATGCGATTCTCAACAGCGGAGTAAAAGTAGAACGCGTGTCTCTCTCTTTCTTTCTCCTTCGTCCTCCTCTCAAATCGGAAGAAGAACGATGAAAGCAGACGGAGTGATCTTTCTAAACTCTCGTCGAAGTTTAATAAAACTCTCTTTCTCTCTCTTAGATACGAAAAGATCGAAAAACAGTTATCACTTTGGAGAAGTGAGGAGGAGAGATATATAAGTAATTGAGAGAGGGAGAGCAGTGTCGAAAGAGCGTAAAGGGTACTTATTTACGAGTACATCTGTTTATCCTGTTAAGGCGTATAGAGGAATTGCTGAGAGCGTCTGCCCCCGCAGCCGGGATAATGGGTCACCGCTTTCGCACTGGCACACCTGCGCTCTCCAACTTTCTTCCTTCCAAGCTTCCAATCTTCCTCGAATTTTCCATGTTCCGACATGAAAAAGATGATCACGAGCCAGTACGATCGAGGAATCTCGAGGGATCGTCGATCGGGATGTTTGTTATCATTATTATTATTATTATTAAAGCAGGGACAGTGTCGAGAACGCGAAGAGAGAGACGAGAGAGAAATTTTGTAATTGAACGGGTGGAATTAATTACATCGAGCTGGCGCATCGATGCGGCAATAAACCCTTTTCTCGCGCCCACGTTTCGATTCAAGAGGAGCTATGAGAACGCTGAACCGTATCTCACGCGTCCTCTTCCACCTCCCACCCAAGGATGGGAGCCTGTACTCTCCTCTTGTCAGACATTTAGAAGCGCCCATTGAGAAACAACGTAGACGATGCTGCACCCTTCTATCGCCCCCTTCTTCCTTCCCATGCACACAAACGCGTACGCACACCTTCTGAATCTTCCTGGATCCTCCGCTTCATCTCGAGCAAGACTTTGTCTCTCTTCGTCGAGGGACAAAGACTACTCTCGCTCGCCCCATCCTCCCCCCCCTCCCCCTGAGGGGTAAATAACGTGAAACGACGTAACGTTGGATCCGGTGAAGAAGAAACGGGGCTGGAAAGCGGCATTTCCAGAGCAAGGTGCTTCCCACGGCGCAAAAAGCGGAGGATTCTCCTCCGTCCCGTAAACGGTTCGGATGTTCCCCTGGCCCATAAATGGCGCGGCATCGGCAACGGCATCGTGGCGGGAGGCTTGGAGGTATCAACAACGGAGGGATCCGAGGCACCGTGCACCTCCACCGATGCGTTCTTGCACGTGTGGGAAGAATGTGGAATATCGCGAATGGAATGAGGCAACCTGGGACACGCCGCCAATGTAATGCTCGCTCGGCCGTGCTCGGTATAACGCGTACACGCGCGCGCGCGATGGATAAACATTCTCGCCCGGTTTTAAACGGGGCCCCCATACACGGACGCCGATGTGCTCGATTGCGCGTGTAAGCGCATATAATGACCGAGAACAAAACGCGGCGAATTACCGCCGCGTATCGCCTTCCTTAAACGGGGAATTTTCGAATTTTCGAAGGGAGTTTCGAATTCAATTTTTCGAAATCGATCGACCAAACCGCAACTTTCGCTCCTCCCAACCATTTCCGGTGTTTGGAATTCGAACAATCTTTCCAATTGCTTCCTCAATTAAGAAGTTCGACGATATCGTCTATAATTGATTATAGAGATATTTGTTTTAGAGGTTTCTTTCTTTTAATCTTTGTCATCGTTCAGATCTTCGTATTTGGAGTTCGAAAAGAATTTCTCAACGTATCAAAGTTTGGAATTTTAAAGAAATAATATCTATCGTGTCATTTATGTACAAAGTGCGAAGAGAAGATATCGATGTCTCGACAAACGTGATCGATCCATCGACCGACAATAAAACCCACGTTCGTGGCTGTTCACAATGATACGAAATAAGACCAGCTACGCGAGACTTACAGAGCGGTAATTACAGAGAAGTCGCCGTTCGTGTACTTTGCGTAATCGGCCGTCCCGAATTACTTTAAGATTAACATTCCTCGTGGCCGAGCTCGCTTCCCGCGGAGAACTCTTAATCCTACGGAGGATACTTGGCGTTCCTAGGAAATAATTGCCGACCGGACGAGGAGAAAGAAAAATATATATATATATATATTGATGTCTAGCCCGTTTATTAACGTTCCTACCATAATAAATACGTCTTGCTCTCCTCTTAAATACCCTCCTTGGTTCGTCATTAATGAAATCGTCGATACTTCACGATCCGTTCCTCTTTCTCGAATTTGGAGATCTAACGTGATTCGAATCCTATTTACAAATTTAACTCTTCCTATTATAATAAATACGTCTTGCTCTCCTCTTAAATACCCTCCTTGGTTCGTCATTAATGAAATCGTCGATACTTCACGATCCGTTGATCTTTCTCGAATTTGGAGATCTAACGTGATTCGAATCCTATTTACAAATTTAATTCTTCCTACTAAAATAAATACGTCTTACTCTCCTCTTAAATAT
>NW_006263534.1:704138-707090 GCF_000469605.1 Apis dorsata | reverse complement strand
CCTCCTTGGTTCGTCATTAATGAAATCGTCGATACTTCACGATCCGTTGCTCTTTTTCGAATTTGGAGATCTAACGTGATTCGAATCCTATTTACAAATTTAATTCTTCCTCTAAATCTCCTTACTTCTCTCTCTCTTTTCTCTCTCTCGTTTTAATTTTGACGGACGAGTAGCAGTCGTGAAAAATAAAATCCTTGTCAAATTGTCCGAATTCTTATCCCGAGGACAAGTACGCGGAGAGCGAGGAGCGGCGTGAACGAAAGGTGACGTCATCCAAACGTAACGAATCGATCGAGGCGGGAGCGATCCGATATATCGCAATAATTACGGCCGCCGATTCGTAATCGGCGCTGTACTATCTAGACGCACGGCCGGCCGAACTGGAAGAGGAGGAAGGAAGCCGGTTCGAAGAGCGAGAGAGAGAAGCTCGATTGGCCCAGTTAGGCCGGGATACGAAAAAGAGATCGGGGCGAAAGGAGAGGCGTAAGTAATCGGCGCGCGCTGCCCGACCAGTGGACGGGATTAGACCTGTGGTCGCACATGGCGCAAATTCCCCCTCCCCTCTTCAGACCGTTGGAAAAAAAGAGGAATCTTTCGGCGAAAACAAAGCTTTTCTTTTCTTCGATAAAAGAAAGATCGTAACCGAGAGAAGAAAGCATTTTCGTCCATCGCTCGCCGATCGATCGATCGATCGATCCAGGAATGGTAAAAATAATTCAGGAAGTTCCATCGACGACGACCAGATGTTTTACGTAACTACGAAAACGACGGATTTCTCGACGCGTTCACCTCTCCCTACTTTGCCCGATTTCGTGCCGGTAAATTGTCCGGGCTCCCCTCGTAAACGTCGCTCCTCGGATGGAAATCGAACGATAAATATATATCCGTTCTGCTTTTAATCCGTTCGTATTTGATGGGATCGCGTCGTAAGGATCGTAAATTTTACGATTTTACATAATTGTAATATTTGTTTTATACGGGCTCGTATAAACGTGTTTGCGCCCGAGCTCGGGGTGGGGGTAATGGTTCGAGAACGTGGTGGAACGCGATGGGTGGAAGGATGTGAATTTATTTGGGATTTAAAATTTTTGCGAATCGCTGCTCTCGGGAGTAGTATTTTTTTTTTTTTTTTCATTTCGATTGGATTGGAAGTGACCGAGTAACGAGAGTAACTTTCACTCTCAACGCAATGTTCATCGGGGGGGAAAAATAATTCTCGAAAGCGATCTGTCCACTCAAATCGTTATATATATATATTTCGCACCCTGAAAGAATTATCCACGAAACGAAGTTGAAAAGATTTCGATTCGATGTTCTGAATGAATTTTATATATATATATATATATCCATGCTATTCTTGTAACAGTAAATTCGAAGAAGAAATAGGAAAGCAAATTTACGATCAGCTTATGACAATTAATTTTACATCTTTCACATCTTTCGATTACTTTCATTCCGAGCAGCTACGTCCGATCCAAGAGCGATGACGAGAGTGATTTCTGAACGTTATATGTCCATAACAAATTAATTAAAATTCTTTTTCGCTTGAGAGAAAGGTGACCAAAGTTATTGACCCAGTTACGATCGAGAATAAAAGAGAGTTTATTATTAAATTCGGATCAGAGGCAGATTAGAGATGGGTGGGTACACTCGCGCCATCTTGCGAGTATCATTTCAAGGACCGACCGTCGAAAAATAATATTCCAAACGCGATAAAGAATAGGCGAATCACAAATTAATAATTTGCGATTAATCAACTGTTTGAACCATTGCCAAAAGCGGGTATAAAAACTGACCACGTATACGCTTCATTTCCCGTCTCCCCTCGAACCGATCAGCCGATCCAAGGAAACTCGCAACTCACGACTTTTTTCTCGCCCAACTAAACTCGAACGCTCACGTTTAATCCTCCGTGAATCGAGCTCGTTATTATATTTGCACAAAACGCGATGACAGGCTGGAATAAATCGGAAACAAAAAAGTTATGGCGTAATCGAGTAACAGATTTATATTGGCCTATCCATCATGGCCAATAAATCTACATTTCTTTTTTTTTTCTTTTTTTTTTTAGATCTCGCACGAGCGAATACGAATTATTAATAATTTTAATTTAACAACAAAACTCGATAAAAGTTTCTCTCTTCTACTCACGAGAAGCATTATCTCCAATATATAACGTGCATATACATATATACATGTATAAGTTCGATCGTGATAAGACTGTGGTCGAAAAAAAGAGAAGAGAGAAAAAAAGGGAAAAATTACTATCGAAAAGGTTGGACACACGACACACTTTCGTGCGCGGCTCGATCGACTCGCGGACTCTATTGCGAAAACCGATAGATCGCACTATATCTGGCGTATATCAAGTACCGTTGCGGCCCCGCGACGTTACCTGGACTCCTATGTAAAATGTGAAACCGGAGACGCGCCCCATTCCGTAGGAAAAACAATACCGTTTTATATGTAAATCTACACCGCGAGTGTGCAACGAGGACTTGTGCCACGTCCTCGCCTTCCCTTCGCCAAGCTCCGCTCCAAACTTGCTCGTCGCGAGTTGAAAACGTGCGAATTTCAAAATTTCAAAATTTCAAAATTCAAACGACGCGTTCAAATCCGCTTTAGAGCTTTCCCTTCGCCCGTGAATCCGCCCGTTTCTCGAATTGAAATTATTATTATTCGAGGGAGAGGAATTTCAACGAGAGGGATCGATAAATCAAAGAGATCATCGAAAGGGGAGGGAGGAACATTCATCAATAATTTCTGAATCACGGTTAATGAAGATCGAGGGAAGGGAGGAGAAAATCCTTGGCGAGATATCGCGGAGAGATTTATTATAGGAGAGTTGCGGTCGAGCTGCAAAAATCTGGCAAATTCGCGTGACGTAACGAGCGAACGGAAAGGTAAAGTGCGGGTAATTGATAAGGTATCAAACGTTACATTGAAATATCG
>NW_006263534.1:700367-703760 GCF_000469605.1 Apis dorsata | reverse complement strand
GCGGTGGTGGTGGTTGCGGTGGTGGTGGTGGTGGTGGTGGTGATGGTGGTGCGGCGTGCAGACCAGGGTTCCAGACCTTTTCTCGAGATCGGTATCAAGCCGGTTGATCTATCATTCCGCCACCAGAAGTGCGGGTACATGCATGCACGCGCATGCACGCGCGCTTATGCACGAAAGCGCGCTGCGTAACACCTCGTGCGCACGTAATGAATTCTTTTTTTTCCCTTTCTTTCTTTCTTTCTTTTCCTTTAAATAAATCTACGGATATTATTTAATTTACCGTTATCGCGAGCCATCAGTTACGATTAAAAGGGAATTTTCGAAAAATTGTTTGTTCTTTCTTCTCTCTTTTTTTTTCAATTATTTTTATAATTGAATTTTGAATTAATAATTAATATATTTCAAAATAGTATCGCGAAATAGGAAGATGTAAAAATCGAAAGAATAATAGAATAAATATGAAAAACTATAACGAGACTTCTTCTTCTTCTTCTTCTTCTTCTTCTTCTTCTTCTTTTTCTTCGAGAAGAGAAGAGAAAAATATATATATTCGCGCTTGTATCGACGTTTCCAATCTCGAGTCATAAAGACGTCTGCCGAGAAACGGGCGGAGGATGATAAAAAGTGTTGGCGGACGTAACGACCGAGCGATTCATTTTTCTTTCAGCCCGGCTCGAGATCGCTATCGGTGATGTTTTCGACCGAAACCCAGCACCGGTGGGGCGCGTGCGAGCAAGGATACGCAACATAGTGGACGGCAGTTCGTTTCGCTGATAGCTACGCGCTCGTACATTACGCGCATCCGTATGCACTTGGCTCGATTCCATAACTAACAGCTCCTCCCACTGAAAATGTAACTGTTTCACCGGCCAATCGAGCGAGTTACGCTAATCGTTTTACCCCTTCCGTTATGCGTCCATTACGTTATTGCGCGTCGCGGACTCATCGCGAATGCGGCGATCTTGCAATCGAGAAAAGATCAGAGATCAAACCTGGGACTCTATTTTCCGAAAAATTCCTACTTTTTTCAACTCGAAACGAATCAAGCTTTTATCCTGATATTGTATGCTAGATGATATCGTATTTTATGTAATTGGAGAAAATTGGACGGGAAAGCCGTACCGATTCTATCGATCTACGAAATATAATCGTCGAATGGCGATCGATTTCTTCGCACGGTAGAATTTCGTTTGTTGACAGGGGACAAATAGTTCGTGCAACTGGATAGATTAACTGATTTTTCGTTCAAATAACCGGAATTTAGATTCAGATAACTGGATTCAATCGTAAATCTTATTTTTTGGATTATTTTGTACGTTATCTATCTACTCTGTCACGCTTTTGTTTCATTCGTAGCAGACTTTCATAATAATCGGAGTGAAACTTGGGATTAGTTGCGGTGTTCGATCAAAATAATATTTTACCTTTGAAATATCATCGAAATTTTTAAACGCGAGATGCATCAAATAACGTGTTTCTTCTCTCAGAAAAACTGACAGAGACAGCCACCCATTTTCGATATAAAGAAGACAGGTTCAACGATTTTCTCCCACGGATTTCGGCTAACCAATGCCCCGAAGCGACATTGCAGATTCTAATGAAACTCGAGCGGGGTCAGTTGGTAATTGGGTCGGCAAGGTGGCGAACAATCGAAAAGGAATCGCGAAATATCCTATTGGCAATCGTTCGATATCGTAACGGCTCGATCTGGTGGTGGTTCCATGGCGCGATGCGTCCGAGATCCTCTTTTATGGCCTATTCTCGAATCCCGCCCGCAGTGTTATTGCGCTTTCCGCGCCACCTTGCGCCAACTCTCGCTCTAAATCTTCCTTTAACGGCGTCGTTGGTCAACCGCCCCGATTCCCGACCCGGGGCTGTGCACGAAACCACTCGAACGTTTTCGATGGATCCCTGGCGATCGTTGCGAAAATATCGAAACCATTGGCGAAAAATATTGGTTCGTCAGGCGATGAAATGAAAAATCGTGATCGAGGTGTGCTCTGAATTGTGATCGAGTTGTAAGGATTTCTTTGCGAAATTTTGTTCCTCCTTTTGTTTTCAAGAAAGGGAAATTGGATTTACGTGCATACTTTGTCGATTCGATGCCTTTATCTAATAACAACCCTTCCGTTCATCTTGAGAGATCTTCGTTGGTTTTATAATTTAAACCTCATATTTTTAACAATTTTTCTTACTTTCACCGATATAAGTTTAACATTTATAGTTTTAAGAGATGAAAATTGTTGTTTTTGAAACGAAGATGATCCAGTTGGCGTTCCCTGGAAGACGTCGATGATGTCCTCTCATCGAATGTCGTCATCGAATGCCTAACGATCCCTTCGTTTCTCCTTAATTTCACCGTCCATCGTGGGTCGGCTCGCAGTTCGCGTCATTCCGCGCCGATATTCGCGCGCGCGTAGGCGCCTAATTACGGGTTTCTCACCGAGTGTGTCGCCTCGATCCCGCGGGAAGTGTCATCGTACAGAATAGAATGCGAGAGGGAAGAATCCGTTGCGACGCGGCCGCGAATTCCGACCTACCTATTGTCAGCCTGAAATATCAGGCGATCGACGACACCATCTTTTGATTGACACCAACTCGCGCCAATTTATTGCGCCCTTCATTGTGTATCCGCGATGACAGTTCGCGATAATGAGCTTACGCCTCGTACATCTTACGACAATCTTTACCGCTCTTGGTCTCGATAATTCGAGTGGTAAATCTTAAATTCGTTCCGAAAGATTTATTATTTATTTCTCCGAAACTCTCACTCCAAGTCAATTTAAGTCGTCGAAATTATCTTTCTTCTGTGTCAACACTTGTGCCAATTATCCCTTCGATCGATAATTCTTTGAAATTTAAAATCGAATCGTTAGAATATTTCTTAAAATTTTTAGAATCTCTTTCAATCGAAGGAAATTTCTAAGATCGGTGGAAGAAAGAGATACCGTTCGACGAAGGAAAAAAAAAGTCGTGAACACCGGATAAGCGCAGGGAGAGAAGGTTGTTGGAGGAGAGTGGCTCTCGTTTCTCGCCGTCTTTTCTTTTCCCCTTCTCTCTCTCTCTCTCTCTCTCTTTTTTCTTCTTCATTTCTTTTAATCTGGCCGTAACGTTCTGACCAGGTAACTGTGTCAGGACTGCTGTGCCCGAGATCACCGACGGCGGTGATCGTTGCGCAACAAGGCGGAGAGCGAGCAGATCCACGAGGATCCGATGATCTAAGGTCTCGAGGCGTGTATACACGTACACTGCCTCCTCGATTTACTCGGCGTGCTTAGTTTCTCGGGCGTCTCGGGCAACCTAAAGCTAAGAAGCTAACCAGAGATTGACCCAGAAAGCCAGAACTTGGATAAAGTTTCCGCCAAATATGGCGGCGCAAGGATGAGTAATTTG
>NW_006263534.1:696638-700214 GCF_000469605.1 Apis dorsata | reverse complement strand
AAAAAAAAAAAAAAAAAACGGTGCCGACAAATATGTATTTGCACCAATAATAGGAATGGGAGGTTCGATCGAGATCCTCCAGGTCCAACGATTTTTGGTAAAAAAAATTCCGCGAGTCTTAATTCCCCGGATCGTTACGGACTTCCTCGCTACGCGTCTACGTGGTATAAAGATTAAGAGACACTGGTTTGGCAGTGGAGAGAGGAAAAAACTGGATGAGAGAAAAATATATATAAAACCAGTATTCTTATGACTCCGGTTCGTGTAATTTTCGGTGTAATTTTCGGTGTAATTTTCTGGATAATGCGAAATAAAATATCGCGCAAAATTGAAACGATGTAATCAACGATTTCGTTGGATTGAAATTCGCTCCGCTTTCTCCGAAAAGAAAGAGATCCGAGATGACAATCGATCGGCGAGGATCTCGACCAAGCCCGTCCGGTTGGTTCCGCTCGGAGACGAGTCGAAAGGAGTAGCGGTCGGATTCGATCCGTAGTAGGGGAGGGGGATCCCTCCCGCGTGAACGAAACCGTAACGAGCTGGCCCGGTCCTAGGACAACCGGCTCGTCATCGCGAGGAACCGGCTCGATGGTGGGGCGATCGGTACAGTTACTGAGGCGAATTAGCGAATAGCCCAAGAAACGGACGAAACGGGAGTCAATCTGACGAACAATTTGACGGAGTTCCTTCCAATTCTCTCCAGAAGGAAGAGGGATAAGAGAAGGAAAGATGGAAGAATGTTGACGCACTATCGAGACGATTATTATTAAAAAAAAAAGAAAAAAGTAAAATAAAAAAATAAAGAAAAAGCAATTATTATCCGTGTAATTAAATTGCAAAGACGCAACGATGACACGCGATTAATCGTGCATAATCGATGAATATGCACGACGAGACACGTAAATGCATTTCGTCGATCGAACGAAATCGAAATCAGGGGGGTGAAGAATTTTGAATCTCCGTGCTTTTCATCCGGGAAACCGAGTGAAGAAGATCGCCTTATCGCTGGATCGTAAAGAAGGGGAGGAGGGGGAAGGGGAGGAGAAAAACGAGGAACTAATGATCCACGAAGAGCGATCTCGGTGGGACGTCGGTACAGTTACAAAGGTGAATTAGCTGGCCGAGAGAGGTTACACCGCGATTAACGACAGAGAGGAGATAGCGAGAACGTTACACCCGGCTCCTCTCAACTTCTTTCTCTCTTTCTCCTCTCTCCTCGTGTACACGAGCTCGCGTCTCGGTGGGAGGATTCCGGTGTGTCCACCTGGTAGGAGTGGTGCACCGATGCACACGCTACGTCTACCTAGAGTACCGTCTCCGTCTCACTCGCGATAATCCCTTCGAGCGGCACGGATCCGAGGAGAGAGGGGAACAGAGAGAGAGAGAGAGAGAGAGAGCGTGTTGGCGAGGAAGCCGCCAGCAGTAGAGGAAACCGGCGGTGGAGATCGAGGAGCGTTAGAAGAAGGAGAGGCGGTGCGGCAAAAGGAAGGAACGATCGACGACGGAGAGAAAGAGGGAGAGAAAGAGAGGGAGATCGGGAGAGCGAGAAAAGAAGGGGGTGGGAGAGGGCAGGTCGCGTGCCGGCGTGGTGCTGCTGCTGCTGCTGCTGCTGCTACTCTCCTTGGCTGAAAGAGAGGAGAGCACTTACCTTCCCGACGTCTCTCACGGTTAAACACGCAGGGGGAGCTCCTTGCCACGCTATCCTTTNCCATCCTCGCCGATATCAGGATAACATAAGGACGAGCGACAGCATCGTACGCGAAGATCGATAATACGAGATCGTTTGAAACGGGTGACAACAACGGGCGACGATCTCTCTCTCTCTCTTTCTCTCTCTCTCTCTCTGTCTCTCTCTCTAGTCAACGAAGAAGGATAATTGTGGGATATCGTTTGATTCGATCGATGATCACCGAGCTGGCAACCGCGGTATCGTTGGACGATCGGTGACCGGTTGAAAGGATTTGGAAAGAATCCGCGCCGAAAAACGTGGGCCGCGTGACGCGCGGCGAAAGAGAGCGAGGGAAGGTGTCTGTCGGTCGAACACGTGGTCGCCGCCGCCACGAGGCACGGCCTCTTGCAACAGGGAATCGTTTCCGATTCGTCGTCGCGGAGGCTCGCGAGCATCGTGTTTTCAAGATGTTCGATCGGACGTTACGATCTGGATACTTGTAGATATCTCATCGGTTGAAGAATCAAGAAGAGGAAGAAGAAGAAGAAGAAGAAGAAGAAGAAGTGCTCTGAGAGTGTGCCGGGGATTAGTGTGCCGTTGTTGAAAAACCAGGTGTGCCTTCTCTCTTTCTATATATATATATACATATATATATACCGTTTCCCCTCTTCGTTTTCTTCCATCTTCTTCTTCTTCTGTTCCTCCCTTCGATCGACCGACTATCTTCTCTTTTCTCTCCCGTGGGTGAACGCGTCGAACTGTTTACATGCATCGTGGAACGCGGAAAAGAGTTTGACGAAAAAAAAAAAAAAAAAAAAAGAAAAAGGAAGGAAAGAAAAGAAAAAGGAAAGGATAAGGAGAAAGGGAAAAAAGAAGAATCGGGGACAGGTGGAAAAGTGAGAAATTGGAGTTGAACCGGAAGTGCAGTCAGCTACCCTATCGGCTTCAAGGTCATGGAATGACGCATAAGGTAAATCTATTTGTCTTCCTTCGACTTCGTTCTTCGGGTTCCGTTGCAAAGGGTTCGAGGGTTCACCTGCCGCCTTTTGAATATTTATGAAGCCCGCCCTTTGAATCGAAGAGAGCAGAGATTGAAATTGATCGAGATATCTCTACCTTCGTTCTCTCATACGGTCGATCAAACTTCGATCCGTACTCCTGTGATCTTTCATTCGTTTTTTTTTTTTGGAGGGAATTATTTTAACGTTTGAATTCGGATCGTTTCGAGATAAGTAGCACTTAAGGACGTAGAGCAGTCGACGAAATCTTGGTTCGTACTCCTGAGATTTTCCTGGCAATCGTTTCAAAGGAACGAGTATCCTTTGATCTAGATATTTTTAATCTTAATAGGAAATCGAATTTAACGAATGTCCTTTGGTCGAAGACAGACTCGATTTCGATACGAAATCTTTTTAATTCGTCAGTTTCGTTCTTCTACGAAACGAGATCCTCTCAACTTTGATACAAAATTTTATTCGTGAAAATGAAAATATCTCGACGATACATTTAAATCTTAAATGCAAATATAATACAAAATCTAAAGATGAACGGGTACCAACACTTTCCAAATTATTCAAAATCCCTATTTGACAACAGTTGACAACGAATCATGACGTCGAAGAGTCGAATTAAAATTTCAGTTCAATACCCTCGCGACATTCTTCACGTTCCTTCTTTATCCTCTCCTACGACGATACATCTTTCCAAGTTCGAATGCGAAATCCTGGTTAACGACCGGGGCCTGCCACGACGAATTAAATCAAATCCCTCTCACAAAGTGTAGAATTTATGCCCGAGAGGAATTACGAACGGAAGAAATCGGTCCATCTCTCACCGGGATGGGCGGATAAAAAAGAGAGGGAGGAGGAGGAGTAACGAATGGATCCATAGATCGTTTTCCGTAACGC
>NW_006263534.1:690387-696287 GCF_000469605.1 Apis dorsata | reverse complement strand
AGGAGGAGGAGGAGGAGGAGGAGGAGGGCACCTCGCGGCCGTCTAATTCGCTTGGAACCAGTTTCGAAGTCGCGCTTGCGATCCGCGCTTGAAAAGCGAGCGTCGCCCACGCTCGTCCTTATATCACCGAACGGTTCGTTCTGCCGCTCAACGGAGGAGACACGACCGAGGAAACCTATGCTCCTCGCCGCGATCCACGCCGTTTCCTCGTTCATAAATTTTCGCGGCGTAGGACTGGGCTGCGCCCATTCCAAGGATCCCCAAGATAACCTCCGCGCAAGGTGATCGCTCGATTTACGCGAAAATTTCTGGAATTTATCCGTGCTGGATATCAGTCGATTATTTATGGGCTGACTCGGATAGATTCGGAACCTTTTCGAAATGGATTCTTAGACTTTGAAGAAACTTGGAAGGTTTTCCGAGGTTTCTTGAAACGATTGTTTTATTTTGTTTTATTTTGCTGACGAATTTTTTGTTTTTCTTTTTGGAGGAATATTTCTTGAAATTTGGAATGATTGTTTTATTTCTTTCTTTTTATTTTTTCTTTTTTTTTTTAGGGAAGTGTTCGTTTTATCGTGTTATCGTTTTTTTTTTCTCTTGTTGGAATGTTTAAATAACGTCTGAAATTTGGAGTAATTATTTTTATTAGTTTTCTTTGTAGGGATGTATCTAGAAATCAAATTGTTTACATGGAAACTTCGAGTCGTAAAAATATCAGAGAGGTATCAATTTCGAAGTCATAAAATTCTAATAATGTGTTTACTAATTATTAGAGGAAGCTACTATTATCATTACAATTTATGCAATACTATTATAGCATTTTGCGTCGGTAAATGTTAAACAAGTTTTCTGCGAATATTAATCAATTATTAAAACTTACATAACATTTAATCGGCAATAGAAAATTTAGAGATTAAGTATTGCTAAGATAGTGTTATAAACAACTGTCGAAATAATTATCTCTCGTCTGATTATATATTATCATAATTATTTATGCACTTATTCAAAGAAATTAGAAATATATTCTTTACCTGTTAATTGCATCGAAATTAACAACTGCTGCATAATAATAAATATTCGCAATAAATTTTCCGGTTCATTAATGAAACGATCTGTTAATTTATTTTATTGTTCATTATATGAATCTCGCTTCCTCGTATACTTTATCGACCATCTTATATCATAAACAAATGTTTATAAGAATTGATCCATCCGTAACAAGAGCAACACCTTAAACAACGCAATTATCCATAATAAAATTTATACCATGTCGCGTTCGTTATCATATTATCTCTCTAATCCATTAACGAGAAACATATCAACATACCGTGGTATTAGAATTAATTCTGTATCGATTCTTTTCTCTTCTCAACAATTTTTTTTTCTCAACATCTTTTCTTTTAAAAATTAACCACCCTATTATAAATCATTTTTCCATTGTATCCATCCTTCCCCAACGTAGCGCGCAAGCACTTCTTCGTTATTCATTTCCCTTCAATTCATTCATTGGGAAAAGAAATCATCCGTTCGAACGAGATTATCGTACCTCAACGACAAACGACGCGAAAATTGAACGGGCGCGATCGAAACAGGCCATCACCCGCGATCCAAGATTCTCATGACGGTGCAGGAATACTCTACGGAGGGAACGTTATAAATCTCCTCCGAGTCCGCTCGTCAGTCCGTTTCTTAACGATTCAATGATTAAATGCCACGAATTCCCCGAACCGAGATACATTATTCATAGAGAAAGAGGCCGCCGCTTCGATAGCGCACGCAGGCCACTTACGGTTCCGCGGTGTGCAGCAACGTTAACAGTTAATTGATAACAGGTAAAGCCAGCGGCGAGGCGCCTCGATTTTTGTTGTAGGGGCCACGCCGATCGAAATAGACCGACAAGACCGTTAACGGTCGCGCGAAACCAATAGGATCTGCCTTCCTCCCCCCCCCTCTCTCTCTCTCTCTTTCTTCCTCTCTTTTATTTTATTTCCTCTATTTTTTCGACCGGTTCCACGGATCGATCCCTCAGCGCCATTAACGATTCCTCGCGGGCCGCGTCTCCTCTATCTGCGTAATAATTCAAGCGGCGACTGCACGACTTTTTTTCCCGCGAGTAAGCCCCCGTTAATTTACATAGACGGTCGGTACAATTAACGCTCTGTAGATCGATAACGATGGGATCGGCGTGAAACGTGGCGACGTGGAGCAGTATCGAGAAGCAAGGAAGTGTGACGGCGCGGTCGAGTTAGATTAGGTTAGGTTAGGTTAGGTCCGGATGGATTTTCATCCGACGTATTTGGAGGGAATATAATTCCACTTTGAGTAGATTTCTGTGTAAGAGTAGTAATGGGATGAAGCATGGGTCATATCGAGAATTCCACGGTTCGAAGATAAAATCGGGTCTTTTTTGCAAGAGGATTAGGATTTGTAGGACTGTTTGTAATTTTGTAACGATAATTTCGAATAGATAAGCAAATTCTATTAAATATATATATATAGGCTACTGTGAATGAAGCATATAAATTTTATGCTATTTTTATCGAAGACACATTTAGAAATATCTTAGTCGATTTGATTCGAATATACAATATTGAACTTGATCCCATCGCTACACTCCGCCGGTTGAACCAAATACATTCCATTCGCATTGTTTCGAAGCAAGATAAATTCCCGCCACTCGTTTCTTCGTGCATCCAACTATCTCTTGTAAACGAAAGATTACAAGCATTGAGAATCTTCTGAATCTTCTCGATGCGTAACGACATCAATTTTATCACCGCTTAAAGAGATAATAGATGATGATGACGACGACGACGATGATGATAAATAACACGCGAATTACGGGAAGGAAAGAAAAAAGTCATCAACAAACGTGTCGGTGTCAATTGTGGAGCAAAGTCGGAATAGTCGCTTCCTCCTTTTTTTTCTTTTTTTCTTTTTTTCCTCGATTGCCCAACGATCGCGACGCGTAAACGTGTACCGACGTTTATTTGAATACGGCCACTATTACGAGAATAGAAAGCACGACAATCATGAGAGTCTCCCAGAGCTTCGAACAATGTCCTCGTCAGAGCGAGATCCTCGGCTCTGGACTGGCGCAAACGGCAATAAAACGGTTCCTGAACGACAATACCGTCCCCGCGGAACGGTGTCTCCCTGGCCGCTCTGTCATCGTGTTACGTTAATATCCGTTATCTCGGAAATTGTCACGAAACCTCTCCTCCCAAAACATCTGTTTTACTAATTATCAAACGTAACGTTACTGTAACACATCTGCAATCTAATAGAACGAAGTTTTTTTTCAACTCTACCTCTTTTCGTGATGCTCGAATAATTTGTGATCCCCTTACGAGTAATTTCTGATTTTGAAAAATAAAAAGTTGACAAATTTGTCAAGTGAAATGTCTTAATTCTTGCTGTATGCTAATTATTGAATCATAGATTCATTTAATTATGAATTAATCACGGTATTCAAAATGGCTTCCAAGAAACTTCTTTCGATATCTTAAAATTTATATCAATCGTGTTTTATTCAAAATCATTGATCAAAGTTAAAAGCTTAACTATACATCTAGAGATTCCTATAAATCGTATTAAATTAAATAAGCGCTAAAAAATGTCTCTTAAAAAGATTATTCAACTCTCTCCCCAAAAGTATATTACCAAAAGATAGAAAGATGGAGTTAATACACCACGTATAGAAATATCAGATCCACCGCGTAATTTTCCAATTCCGCTCGGGTATTGAAGAAAAATCGAGAGATTAAGTACAACCAGTTGAAGCGCTTATAAAATTAAAAACACGAAATGGAGGCGACAGAGAATCGCATTTAACGAGAATTTATTTCGCTCCTTCTCTCTTCCTCTCCGTACACGGTTGTAAATGTAAATTCGACCCGGTACGGAGCGGTGAGAGAGAGAGAGAGAGAGGAAGATAGAGGGATGCTCGGTGGCGTAAAGCTGGCATGCGTGGGCACGCGCACCGACCTCGTCTATTTATACACACGCGCGTACACGCACACACAATGGACACCTCGCTGCTTTCAAATTAAATTCGAGCAGTACCGCAATGCCATTGTTAAGCTCATTGCCGTCGCGGTGCGATCCCACCTATCGTAGACGAGCGAACGCCCACTTTCGTCATCCGGGAAAAATCCAGTCGCCTCTTAAAGCGATCCCTCCATTCCTCGTCAACGTCCTCTTCTTTTTAATCCTTTGTCGTCTTTCCAAGAGAATACTCGTTTTTCCAATAAGCTTTTTCGCAATTTATGACCGATTTCTTGAATAGATACGTACGTGGTTGTTCGGCGATTTGGAAAGATAAGAAAATAATTTTTACAATTTTAAGATTTGTGTGATCGCGCGTAGAACCTTCTTAATTGATTTTTGGATAATTTTGGAAAATTTCACTTGACGCTTATTTAAAAAACACTTCCATTATGTTAATTCTCGTGCAATATGAAGGGATAAAGAGACGTATATGAAGATGTGTATAGAAAGATAGATACGAAGAATCCGTCAATCTCGTGCAAATCGGGAGGAGGAAGCGAGAAAAATTCGTAAAACTTTTTAATATGGGAACAAACTATATAAAAGATCGAAAGATCGTTCGAGAGATCGTGATGTTTTCTTTTACGATGCAATGCAATCGTCAAACACTCATAGGATGAGCGCGCGATTTTTGGATTTATTCGTCGAAGCGAAACGAAACGAGCATCCACCAGCAGATGGAAGCAGCAGATAAAGCGGAAGAACTCGACCTCGCTTCACCCTCCTCCGAATCACGGCGCGAACGGGCTGTTTCGAAAGGGAAATCGGTCGGTCGAACGTGGAAACGAACCCGATCGAGCGCATCGAGATCCCTTGCTCGTCTCGCTTGGTAAAGACAATCTCGAGGCAACTTGGAATCGTTCGAGGAATCTTGAAAAAAGTTGGGAAAAAATCGTGACGATCAATCCCACGCATAAAAGCCTCCCGAAAGAGTCGAAATTTAAAAAGTTAAATCTCCGCCCATACATAATTAATTACGCGGCTCGATATGAAGCGAGGAACGGCCGTTAAACCGGCCCCGTATTAATTACATTACGCGGACCCGATTTCACCTCGAGGCTCTTAACGAGCCCGCGCCGTAAATTACTTCGTTCGCCCCGAATCTGGTATATTGCACATCGATCCCTTCCAACATTCTTCCCGACGAAGACGAGATAATGTCGCGTGATAAAAGGCGAGGTGGTTTAATTTAATTCTTGGCGGGAATTTTGATAAATCCGTTAATAAGGCCATTAGGCCGATTTTGGACGAATATCACATATTTTCGATCGCTCGATTTCGATTTCAGGGTTGTTTGCAGAAATGGATGAAACGGATCGGAGGGGGGGTAAAAATGTCTGTATCTACGGATGAGATCGGAATATAGCGCGTTTGTCGGTTGTCCTCGCGCATTCCGGGACGACCTCTTTCCAAGTCTCCACGATCCAAAGATTATTCGTCGATTCGATCGAGTCGCCTTTCCTTCTCTTTTGTTCCTTCCTCGTTGTTGTCCGCCGATACAGCAGCTCTCTGCCCAATTTGGTCCGTTCGATTAATCATGCACGGATAACCATGTTCGGATAGTAAGGATGACTAGAAGAAACGGGGCAACCTCCTAAGAGCGGTTATGGTCCAGCGTACCTTGACTCTAGGACGGACTATGAATCGGCCGCGTCCTTTCCGTGACTATCGATGGGATCAAGTTCATTGTGTTCCACTTGGGAATAACGAGTATAAATCGCGGCTTCGTTAAACGGTGAATTTTCGTTTCGACGCAAGGAGAGTTTTTATAGCGGCGAATCAAGATGAAACAAGCGATTCGAAAATTGCGGAAAGTATCGTACCGTTTTTGTACAACCTTTTTTTCCCCT
>NW_006263534.1:681355-690168 GCF_000469605.1 Apis dorsata | reverse complement strand
TCTTTTTTTTTTTTTTTTCAAACAAAGGCTGGTTACTTATCTCGATACACGGTTAGACGATTCTCTCTCCATCTACGTTCAAGATCCATTGAAAGCCACTTCTTCGCAATTGTTTGGATTCGCAGCTGTTTTCGATCAACGCACGTGCATCAATTTATTCTCGATGAACGAAGGTTGAGCGTGAACCACGACGTCTTCTCTCACGACGAGTCACTCGCGACGTGACTCATTAAATTTTTTCAAAGGATTTACGAGGTTTTCAAAGTTTTCGAGAAAACTCTTAAAATGATTCTCTCGAATTTCATCGATCCTTAATTTACGGTCATTCGGCAAATGATCGGCTACCGTTGGCCTTGAAAGGCCGCGCTACCATTTTCGGTAAAAGAATAGGGTTAGATTTTTCATAACCGATCATTTCGTAGGATCGCGTGCCCCATTAAGGTATCCCAAACTTCTTAGAATTCTCAAACCGTGAAACAAGCTAAGTCTAACGCGTGACCTCCAATAAAAATCTGTTTTAAACCGCTCGTTCAGCCGCTCTAATCGCAGAATTTAAGAGGCCTCGTCTCGTCACGATTTTTCCTCCTTTTCTTCTCTCGTTAATTTAAAAAACTTCTCCACGCTTCGAAACGATTTCCGCGAAACGAGTAAAAAAATCGCGCGTTGCGACACTCGCAGCCGAGTGTAAGCGTACCAAGAAGAACCACGGAACGATAAAACATCGGAGCCGCTTCGTGGAAACTTGGCAATCCTCTCGAACCCGGCCCAAATAGCCAAACTGAAATGTATACAACGATCGGCCACCAAATCAGGAATAGATTTTCATAGAATTTCCCTCCTCTTCTTCGATTCTCTCTCATCCTCCCTCCCTCCCCCTGTTTCGGTTCAACGCGTTTTTCGACACCCTTTCTCCTCGTCCCTCTCCTCCTTCGTTCACCTCCTCCGATCGTTATCCCGTCCATCCCTCGCGTTTCTACGTCGCTTCTCGATCGTCGTTCCTCATGAAATATTCACGCGCCACGGAACGAAATGATCGTTTGTTAGTCAACCATCCCTCCCCTCCCTCGCGACCCCCTTTCTCCCGGCCCATCCGTTTCCTCCTCCCTGCCACCAACTCTTTCTCTCCGCTTCTCTCTCCCTCTCTCCCTCTCTCTCTCTCTCTCTCTGTCTCCTCATCACTCGACATTCCGTGTGACGGAAGGAAGTCGATCCCGCGCGATGAGACGAGACTTGGTGAAAAAAAAAAAAAAAAAGAAAGGAGGATGGAACGAGGATCGAATCTCGTTGAACGAATAGCGTATTAATATATCTCTTAATACGAGTCGAGGAAGGAATACCGCGTTTGAATTTGAGATCGATTGCGCAACAACAACGCTCGATTCGTATTCGTCGAAACTTTAATTACAAGTTCCGACAGTTTCTTGCTACACCGCATCTTGTTCAGATTACTATTGAAACTGTTCACTGATATCGGTCGTATTAATTAAAACTCACTTTCTAACGCGTCGAATTGAATTACAAGTTGGGTCGTTGATCTTCACGGGCGTTCCTCAGCCACAGCTATTTTCTTTACAGTGAAGTGTCGTCGTGGTAGTTTTCTCATTTGCCATAGATTTCACTCCTTTTAAATCATTAATTCGTTTATTAGAGGGGAGGGGAGAAGATTCAATACGTAATTTTAAGTAAGTATCTCGGCGAGAGATCGAAGTCGATTCGAAATCATTATGTAATCCGTACGTTTTGGTCACGGCCTCTTCCCTTATCCGTACCTTCTATCTCAAACTTGGAATTCTCTTTCTCCGTTTCTTTTTTTTTTCTCTCTTCTTCTTTTTTTCTTTTATCGAATATGTGAATCTCCATTGTCCAGTGTCAACGAACTTTGTTTTCGTTGGATAGAAACACTCGCGTTTGTACGAATAGATCGAGAATCTGTTCATTTATCTTTATCCCCCATCGATAGTAAAACTATAGTTAAATTATGTATGTAATCGATAACAACTTTCTTCGATCGGCTAATCATCGAACAGGTAGTCGTTCGCTGGAAAAAAAAAAAAAGTAAACAGTGCGCTTGCCGGTACACTTTCGACGCGTAATTACAAAACCGACCACCAGGTGGAGCGATTGAGTACCAGGCCACGCATACTCGACATCTCGCCCATTAATAATACCTCGAAGAGGGAGTTTCTAATCCATTAGACACACTCGTGTCTAACAGCGTTATAATTTGATTGCTAATAAACGGTAACAGGAGGGGAGAGGGGAGAAAAAAACAGGTCGAGTAGAGAGAGAGAAGTATCGATTCGATACCTCTCATTCTCGATATTTTGCAATCTCGGATATCCGCCAGAGGGCATTCTCGAGTGGTTGAAACGATAAAAGAGAAGGATGATCTACTCGAATCGTTTGACGTCTTTGTTTCGAGGAACCCTTCCTCCTCCCTCCCGTCGTTTTGCCGCGCCTTTCTCTTCGTCGGCTCACTTCCCTGGAAACGCAACGCTTCGAACAATTTTCCGATAGCGGATCGAGAAGGGAGCCGCTTCTTTCGACACCTCTCGCCGCTTAAGCGTCGCCAGACTTTTGCGAAATCTTAGCTGCCTCTGAGGTTCGAGCTCCGTATGGTTGACACACGCAATAATCTTGTTGACACACATAGATTTTATATATATATGTGTGTGTATGTATATATTTAAATGTTAAAAATTATAGAAGAAGGGAAGATCATCTTTTCGATTCGAAGACATTCGTTGGAAAAAGATTCGTTATCGACAAATTTTAATTATAATTATTATTGAAGATTTTGAAGCCTTTTTGAAGTCACTTCCTTCTTTCCCTTCCTCGCGTGCCTCTTCTAACGCGCTTGGTTATCGTGCAATTTGCAGACAAATGGTTTACTGTTACCAGATGGGGTCTAAACGCGTTGCATGTGTATCTGTGAGAAAAATTCTCAGCCGGGCATTGTCAAGCCCTCGATCTAACGTCTATAAATGGCATAATCTTCTTCCGCTGGGAGGGGGCTGGAAATATTTGTCTAACTTGGAACAATTAGCGTTTTGCCTCGAAACGGGAGAACCTCCGCGAGAAAGTGACTAAGATACTTTTCCCTACAGCAATAAATTATCTTAAAATTTTTGCTCGTTCACCTTCCATTTCTTCTTTCTGTTATATGTTCATGACGAATATTTTATTACTTTACAGCAATTAACAATTAATCGATTATAATCGAGCAATATTATCTTTCATCTCACGATCCTTCTCTCTTTTCCTCTTATTTTTGTCAAGTGCTTTGCACTTTCTTTTTTCGCATAACTTCGCCATCGGTTTTTGTCTCTGTTTCCATTACGTTGAATCAACGAATAACGCGGAATTCGCGGCAGCGCGGATCCCGGTGAGAGTGCAAGGCGAAATTCCAAAGGCGCGGCGATAGTTTAGATTTAACGAGGAAACGTCCGCGATCGTTGACCATTTATCTGAGCCACGGAACTAAGAGAAAACTACCGAATCGTTATCTTCCATCGAAAATTTCGAAATATCTTCGCCAATCGATTGGATCCATGTTTCCACCAAGTGAAAAATAATCGCGAGGAGGAACGGCGATCATCGATTAATTTATCTATCTATCGCGTTACTTAAGAGGTTGTTAATCCTTGTTCCTTGAACGCCTCGAATTCGTACACATCGTAATCGTACGCTTCCTAGTCAAGAGAGCTTGCTCCTCTAACCATCTTGCACTTGCGAGATTTAGTTTCACTCGATCGCCGGTTAAGTTGGTCGAACAAATTAAGCCGAATAAGAAGCGAGAGAAATTGTGCGGGATCCATTTGCCACGTTCCTTTTCGTAAAGATCTATTATTTCTAAATGGCAAGGAAAGTAGAACTGGACCTTTAACTTAAAATTTCTTTAACAATTTAACAACCGGGGAGCAAAAACAATTCCAATACTTTTGGAGAAGAATAATTAACCTCGGTGGGATCTTGCACGAATAATTATTCAATTGATCGAAAGGGAAACCGTGGAAAACTTAGCATGGAATAATTGTCACGTAGAATTCCATAGATTACAAATTTATCAACGAAGCATCATAAATAAGCAAAATGTGAAAATTCTTTGAAAATATGAAAACTTGAATTCAACTGCTTATCATAAAGAGAAACGATGATCTATCTTATATATCTATACAACTTTTCTCTAAATGTTTCTCTATCTATCTACGAAACGGTTACATCTCTGATTCCCTTTGCTTTCTACATCGGGTTCCACGCACGATTTAAATACGAGTTCAGCGGATTTTATATCAATGTAGACTCATTGAAATGTAGATTCGAAAGTGTTTGAAATTCAACAACGCGAAGCCCGTCATTTAGCCGAGAAGCTAGAAGGAAGGAGGAGAAAGAGGAATCACGGATGATACGTTGCTTCCTTGGAAGCGGGATTGCAGTCATCGCCTGACGGCATTGTCTCCCTCCTCGATCCTAATGGGCGAATACCTATTAGGGTCAGAATCGTTTGTACAAGTAGCGGAAACCGGGCAACAGACTCCTTTAAGCCCATTCATCGCGATCCGAATGGAGAGAAACCGATAAGGCTAGCGTGGCGCGGTTATGGAAACGTTTCCAAAGAAGTGGAACAATAAAAAGTCGAATCGAATTACTTCTCCTTTCGTTCTTTTTTTTTTTTCTCTCTCTCTCTCCAATCGCAAGAAGTCCATCCGGATGGAAGCTCGAACGTGTTTCGCAATGGCGTGTGTTTCACTTCGTGTTCATCAATTCGAACAACATTTTTTAACAATTTGTTATTTATTAGAAGATATATTCCAAGGAAACGAGGGATCGTCAAGTGGAAAAATTGAATCGAAGCGATAGAGGAGAATCTAATAGATTGAGAGACGAATAAAAGATAATTTTAATTTTAAGCCTGTCCATTTCGCGAGATCGAGATGAAAATAAGAAAAACCGCATTCGCCAGACACGCGCGGTACGATAATAAATAAGTAGAAGAGGGCCAGACACGTCTAATCAGGAACGGACAGTTTCTACTGCGGATACCACTTTCTAGAGGCATGGGCCAATTTACTCGTAAATTAATCGTGACTATTTAACCCGAACAACTTTTCTTCCTTCCATCAATTTAAGCTCTCGACCAACTCAAGGTTGCAGAGAATGGAAAAGAGACTCTCTCGCGTAAAGACATTTCTAAAAATTTGGACAAAAATCTCAAGTTTATCGATTGAAACGGATTCAAAATTTCCGCAAGAGCAAGAGTTTGTTCGAATGATCGATATAATTTTGATACTTAGATAATTGGATCGTTTACATAACGATTAACGTAATCATCCGTCGATTTATGATGCAAATCCTCTGGGTTGCGCAACGGAACGACGGAGGATTGAAAAAAAAAAGAAGAGGAAAAAAGGTCGATACTCCGAAAGAGAACTTTGTTCGAAAGCCTCGAAACGAAACGCAACATTGTCGTCCTCCTTTCCCTTTGTTTCACTTCACCGAAACCCGGCTACGACACGAGGGACATGGCTGGCAAGGTTGCTAACCACCGAGGAACGCGTGGGCGAGATCGAGCCGACATAGGGAACAACTTCGAAGCTTTTATGTCGTCGAGGCGAAATCATAAATAATACTCGCCGGATTATCGGCGTTGCACGCGCTGCGTCGTACCCGACCAACGTACGACGAAATGTTGTCGACAAATTAATTCTGCCAGCGCGGACGGCGCAAGCGCCACGAAACGCGAAGCTCGATGAATAATGAACGGTGTTGGTTGTCAGACCGAATGAAAGTAACATTGAAAACGATTAAGCAGCGAGGAAACCGAACTCCGCTCGCTCTTATGTATATCGTTTTACCACCTTTCACCGCACCTTCTCTTCTCCTTTATCCTCCCTCCCTTCGAAACAAAATTTTCGAACAATCTTTCGTTTAAATTCTCCTTAAACCATTCCTCTTCTCGATTTACAAAATTTTACAAAATTCAATGCCTGTCAATCGACAACAACAACGACAGATTCGAGAGAATTTAAAACTACGAGAAAAAGATAAAATTCTCTCTAAGGAAAGTAATCCAGGTATAAGTCGCTTCAAAAAATGTGAATACTTAATTCCATAAATTAAGACGATCCAAAGACTCCAGAATCCTCCGTGATTAATGTTTCAATTTCTCGAACGAGACGCGGCCACTCCCGATCCACGGAGGACAATTAACGAAGGGTTTCGAAGCGAAATTTTCCCGCGATTTCTCGATCGAGGTTTTATCGTCACTTTCGATCGGCGCCGAGAGAGCGAGCGTGTCGTACGCGCCGCACAGATTTCACGACGGAGGTAATTACAACGTTACAACGACGTTCTTTCGACGTCGGGGCAATTAACGCCCCGATGACAGGAGCGAGATCCAAGAAGAGGATCCATCGTCCGGCCGAAAATTGCACGCTGGATACCTGTCGATACACACGTGGACCCCCCTTCCCCCAAAAATTTCCGGTATGAATTTAAGTATCCCGGGGGTACTTTATCTTGGCGGTGCTTAAAGGAAGGGACCAGGCGCCGTAATTAAATGCCGGCACCTCTTGGCCTCGTTATCGGCAGAGACGATCGATGGCCTCGTACCAAGGAGACGCACCTTTGGAAGGACACCGAGGATCGACGGGGATTTTTCTTCTTCTTGTTATCCCCTGCTCTTCACCCCTCTCGTCCACTTCTCTCGTTTCTCTTTTGACTGGAACAGGGAACGTTCCGAGGATCAAGATCGTGCGAAATTTCGAAAAAGGCTCGAGGAGGAGCTTGAGAAAAAAAAAAGGGGGTATCCTCGAGGAGAGGACTTTGCAAAGCGAAGGAGGATTAATTATATGAAACACTTATTTTTCTCTCGTTATCTTTCGACTCGAACGAATGGTGGAAGGAAGGGACAGTGGATCGAGATCGCGTGGAAAACGCGAAGAGAAAAAGAAGAAACGGTAACGAAATGAGAGGAGAAGGAAGAATCTTCTTGTTCTTCTTCTTTTTCGCTTCTTCCTCGAAAAAGACAGAAAATCAAGATCAAGAAAATCAAAAGTTAGAATGACGTTTCTTCCTAAAGAAAGAGACAAAGTATCTTTATTCTTGTTCATTATTCTCCTTTCTTGTGGAGAGAAACAAAGAAAAACTTGAAAAACTATCCTCTAAAGGAAACTCTGCAAATTAGCAAAAAAAAAAGAAAAAAAAAGAAAGAAACGATTAATTATATAAGGCATCGAGAAACGCGCAGTATTTGTCAAAAGGGGAAACACGTGCGGCAATTAATCGCGGAAAGAAATAAGAAATAAAAATGGCTCGTCGAATTTGAATGCCCCGCGACAGTACACCACCGGTTCATTCTTTTTTTTTCCCCTCTCTGCTTCGACTTGCTGTTTCTTCTTCGACCCAAAAAAAAGAAAAAAGAGGAGACTTGCGTCACACAAAAAGAAACGATTGAAATCTTCCCTGGTGCCTGACAACCCGGCCAGGGACGTGGTCCGTTCGGGTAACAAGTGGCGATCGGTTATACGCGTTCCACAAACGGTATTTACCACGCCGCAGGGACGCATTCGACTCTCCAAGATGTCCAGATAGAACGACCGACGCGGATCAATTAAATTAATTAACGACTCACCTTCACTTACACGTCTCTTCGATTCTACTCGTGGAAAAATAACGAAATAAGAAAATCTCGACTCCTTTCTACGGACATATTCATAATTATCACACACTCAAAATATTAAAATATATCAAATGAAATTTTCGGAATATCTCGAACACGAGATTGAACGAGACAATTCGTGCAAATAAAAGAAAAGAAAAGAAAAGAAAAGTATTAAAAATCGAATCGAGAATTTCCTTTCGAGAAAGAATATTTACCTGGACGACTGAGAGAGGAACGCGGGACACGATGAATGCGGCCCTGGAGGCGCACTTATGGTACACGTAGGTGAATGTCGGGAGAGAAATCATACCGGCAAGGACGACAGCGAGGGGAGAGGGTGACCGGGGGAAAAGAGGGACACCACCACGCCCGACTCATCCCGACTTTCTAGAAACCGAAAACTGGATCGTGGCATGTGGATGTCGAGAGTACCGAGAGCTTGATTCACGTAACAGATGTCAGTCTTTAAGGATCGTGGATCGTGCCCCGCCTTTTCTTATTCTTCTTCTTATTTCGAGCGGCGTTCCACGTAGCCGGCTACCGTCTCCCGAGGACATTACTCACAGAAGTCGGTCTTCTTCTCCCCCGCCGCCAACGGGAGAAACTCCACCATTCGATGGAGATAAACCGCTGCCTCCTCGCGGAGGAGGAGGAAACGAAATCCCGAGAGAAAGAACAAAACGTCCCGAAACGGAGTTAAGTTACAGGAAATCTTCGAAGGGAGCGAACTCGAACCGTCCTCTCGATTCCATCTTCCACTAGAGTCGTTAAACCAACAACGAGCCCGTCAAACTATTCGAATTAACGACCGAGAGCCTCGTAAAACCAGCGCCATTAAGATCGTGTTATCTTAAGATCTTATTGTTGGTAGCGCGTTACGTGTGCCTCTGTGGATAGTCGTTGCATTGACAGAAGTTAAAGCCAACAGTATCCATACATATATAAAACAATTGTACACACATAGTATAGAATTTACACTACCATATCTGATAAAAAAAAACAGCTATGATATTAATTATTTGCGAAAATAATTCAGATATGTACTACGTACCATGGATATGGCGAACGATCGCGGTGTAGATCGGCCTTTACGTAGAAAAATCTCTTTCTCCTGTCTCCGGATGGGAACAAGGGAAAGTACGAAATGTAA
>NW_006263534.1:675100-681177 GCF_000469605.1 Apis dorsata | reverse complement strand
TATATATATATATATATCGATTCCGTGTTCGATGCGAGAAGGAGAGGAGAGAACGGCCAGCGGCCACCTTTTATTGTTGGAATTCAGAATTGGCGGCTTTCTCGCTGTAATTCCGGTAATAAAGGCTAGGAGTGTTATTAAAGAAGCTCGAGGAGAGGAGAACCGTTTTCCCGGCGAGGAATTTATCTCGTTTTTTGCACGCGACGATAGGTCTTAACGGACGAAAACCGTTCGGCCGTTCTGGATCATCGGTCGCAACGGTGTTCCTTCCAGTGTTTCTACGCACTTTCGATTCCAACCGGACGCTCCTCCGGTCCCTCGTCACGTTCCACGTACACACGCACACACGCACGCACATACACACATACATCCACTCGTAATTAACGCTTTTCACTATTGTCGGTCGCGAGCTTTTTGCTCCTGCCGCTTTTACGCTTAGAGCATTACGGGTTCTTGCACCGAGGAATGGCAACTCCTCCCCACCAATCACGTTCCTCCGTCCCTCCAACCCTGTCACGAGTTGATTTCTCTTTCGTTGGAACTGTACGACCGACCAGCTGAGGATTAGGTTCTTCGGTAACTGGATCGACTTGCGGGAAACGACACCGGCTGTGAAAGGAGTTCTTGAATTAGCGAGACGTTCCTCCATAGGGAAACTCGATTTCCCGTTAATATTATATAAATCGCTTAATCCTATTGAGAAATCCTTCATCGCGTTCGACTTTGATCGTTACTATTATTATTATCATCGTCATCATCATTGAAAACATCAAAATTTTTAATATAACGTATCTACGTTCGAACAAATCTTCTATCTGGCATTGAAATCACCGCTCGTGTATCATCGCTCGTGCGAGCGTTTGAGTCTCCAATCCGGCGCGATGTTGACAACGTTTCGTTAAATTCTTCCTTCCGACCTTTCTCTCAACAATTAATAATATATTACGATAATTACGATCTAATAATAATAATAATAATAATAATAATAATAATACACATTCGAAACTATAATTGACGAACGATCAAACTGTTCGATGAACGTTAAAAAAAAAAAAAAAAAAAAAACTTGTCGATGGAATTTTTCAGATCATCCGGAGCGACGAGCAGGAGCAAAGCCGAGGGTGATAGAAGCGGGTGTGATGAGCGGATATCTCGGTAACATCCCCCTGCCCCCAACATTGTTGCACGACCCGAAGTATCCTCCAGCCATGCGGGAGAAAGACTCGAGTCCGAGAAAAATGCCGGGCCACATAAGCCCGAAGCAAGCTAGCATCTATCCTCTGNCGGGCGGGCAGCAGCATCAACCGCCCCAACAACAAAGTCACTCGAGTCAGCAACAGCAGCACCAGCACCAGCACCAGCATCACCAGCAACAAGCGTCCGGCGCTATTCCGCCGTATTCAATCAGCGTGCAGGCAGGTCTGAAGCCGAAGGACAGATACTCGTGCAAGTTCTGCGGTAAAGTGTTCCCCAGATCGGCCAATCTGACGCGGCACCTGAGGACTCACACGGGCGAGCAACCGTACAAGTGCAAGTACTGCGAGAGGAGCTTCAGCATCTCGAGCAACTTGCAACGCCACGTGAGGAACATTCATAACAAGGAGAAACCGTTCAAGTGCCCGTTGTGCGAACGGTGTTTCGGGCAACAGACCAATTTGGACAGACACTTGAAAAAGCACGACGCCGACGGGCCAACGATACTCGACGAGGTCAGATCGAGGTATCACGGACAGTTGCCGAGAGCGGACGAATCTTACTTCGAGGAGATTCGCAGCTTCATGGGGAAGATCACCTCCCAGAGACAGGGGATACCTTATTTCCCTGGATTGTTGGGGCACGGTGGGGACGAGTTCAGGAACGACAAGCAACAGCTCCAGTTGGAGGAGAAGAGAGGCGACTCTTCCTACTTCAGCGACAGGGATAATCTGAGCTCGAGGTCGAGCAGCACCGCGAGCAGACCCGAGAGCGTCCAAGAGGAGCAACGGGAAGTTAATTCCCCTCCCCTGTCACCTGGAAACAACACTTGAGTCAGGGAATCGTGATTCGATGAACGATTTTCGTCGGGTACGGTTAAGTGGAGAGATCGATGCGCTTTTTCTTCGAGAAGTTTTTTTTATGGACCCATTTTTTCTCCTTTTCTTTTTCTTTTTTTTTCTCTTTTTTTTTTTTTGTGAGAAGAGATAGATCGAATTTTCCCTCGCAAAGATAAAACGTAAATCTTATGAATTTATTTTTTTTTTCTGTATTGAATGAATTTCGAATTTTCCCCCGAATTCGTTTCACATTCCCAATGAAATAATTTCGATATCTCGTGGTATTCGAGTTCTTCGATTTTAGTCGAAAGAGGTGCCTTAAAAAAAATGTGCCTAAAATGTTCGAAGTATTTGCAATGCAAAGTTTACTGTTACGATTAAACGAAGTTAGATGGCAAACCAAGCAGATATTTTAATATTGTTATACGTCAGCGTGCGTTTTGATTAATTAGGTATGTAAATTTTTTATTATAAAAACAAAATGCCGTTTGATCTTTTTTTTTTATAATAAATTCAATAATGTCACGATCTATAAATAAAAGTAATACTTCTTTGAATAGAAAATTAATTTACATGCCTAATAAAACGCGTGAAACCATCGTTGTTCGTAAATTAATCGTCGAAGGTATTAATTTATCCGATTAATTCGGATAAAATTGTACACGATTCTTTAAAGTTAAAGTTATTCTCATTCCCATCTCCGTAATTCGAAGATTAATTTATCGAACGTTTATGATAACGAAAGACACGGAACATTAACGATTATTAGCGCGAATCGTCAAATTGAAAATATTTTTATCGTCTTTATCTCTTTTCTCGTCAAGCCGTTAAAAAAAGAAAAAAATAAAGAACAAAGCAAAAGAAAGAATCGTTTCATCATCGTCATCTTATTGGATCGTTCCGAAGCCAGATCGTTTCGTCAAGGAAGCAAAATCGTCGAGGAGGAAGGAAAGGGAAAAAAAAAAAAAAATAGCAGGAGAAAAGTCCAAATAAACGTCCAAATAAATACGTTCCGGATGGAAAGGATAGCTGAAAACGACGCTTAGCGATTTTACGACCTAGAAAGTGAATGTCAACCACTCCATCGCCTCGATCCCGATCCACGATACCGATCGCCGATCTACTGACGGCAGACAATAAAATAGAAATCGATGGGCGGATCTGCGGGTTTGTTAATCGGCTGCCACGAAATCGTCCTCGCCCGGAAGGAAACTTTGCGACACGAGCCATTAAATTCATCATTTGAGGAAGTCCGCGATGAAATATCTTCTTAGTAGCTTCGAAGAAATGGTTTCCGCGAGGCAAGTGATTATTAGAAAAAGCAATTATCTTGGAATTCGATTTTAAAAATTCGGTATTGGTAATTCGATACATGTGAAAAATTCAATATCGATGCGAAACCTAGAAAAAAATAATAACTCTAAAGAATTGGAGAATTACAAAATCAAAATAAAAAAAACTCGGAAAAATTGGAAAATTAGAAATCCAACGATTGGAAAGTAATGATAAAAATCGAAGAAATCGAGAAATCAAAAATTGCAAAATTAAATATCGAAAAGTAAGAAAATTGAAAAAATTCCACGATTAAAAAATTTTATTAATCCTAAGAAATCGAGAAAATCGATCGTTCAAAGAACGAATCTCGCGTATAACATCGAACGCGGTGGGAAAGCACGCAGGAAAAGCGGTTTCCTGTTGCGGACGATTACCAGAAAGATCCGGATGAAACACGGATAAAGATGCTCATGATCTCGCGCAATCCCTCTCGTTTCCTTTGGATGATCGTTGAAAACCATTCCCCGGGGCGAAACGATTCGATCGATCGATCGCCTTCCGCTCGTGGCCACGCGAGAATTCGCCACTTTCTAATCGGCGCGAGTGTGGTACGGGTGGCGCTTCGACCTTGGGAGTAAGCGGCTTCGATTAATTACGATCCGATTTAGATCGGCACGACGAAAGGAAACACGGCGAACTATCGCTCAGATGCTTGTTAAATTGGCACCATTACGTGGACGATTCGTAATCGGTTACCCAGAGACCCACCTCGGATGGAAAGTTGGATTGGTTCCTTGCGATCTCGATTGAATGAAATTTCGTGCCAAGTTTTCGCGTCGAGCAATGGACTATTGGATTATCGGGAACGGGATTATCAAATTGTACCAAAGAAATCGAAGCGAGACGAAAAATTATCGATTGAGAAGAATATTTAAATAAAGGAGAAGAAGAAGAGGAAAAAAAAGAAATCGAAGGACGCAAATTAGGCAAAAGGCAAAAGCGAAAGGGAGTATATCGAATCGATCACCGGCGATTTATTTTATACTTTCTACCGTGTATATATAGAGACATTCACCGCAAGTAGCGCAGGTGCAGAGTTGCAGGATGGCATCAAGCGGTCAGGAGATCATCTTGACCTTGGTGAATCCGATCGATTGTGCGGCTGAGGCCGAAAGCGCGTCGGGGAGAGAATCTGGGCGTCTTCTCTCCCAGAAGAAATTCGCAACACACCGAGGATGTTCGTCGGCAGATTGGTCCAAGGAGGTCTGATCGGTGACGCGTGAGAAACCGATTTGCGCTTTCTAATTTGGAATGTCGGCGATTTTCTAAATTACAGGAGCAGCCGGTTAGATGAAACGCGGATCGCCGTTAATCTCAATAGGCGGATAAAAATCTGCTATCGTGATACGATATGGAAAAAATGGAACGAAAAAGAGATCGAGACTTTGCTACACGTTAATACACGTGAAATTAATTCAAATTAAATATTCGCGCTATGAATTAATATCGAACGACAAGATAATCATAATAGTCGAACTACTCGAATAATATAAGAAATTGGCAATGAAATATTCGATGACATAAAATTTCAAAACCTCAAATCAAAATCTGTGTGTGCAGCATCGAGGAGAGAATGCGATTCGAAAGAGAGAGAGAGAGAGAGGCGGTGGTGTTTATTTCGTTGCATCGATGCACTCCTTATCGTGTAACCAGAGGATCCAATATGGCGGCAATTACGCGTCCACACGAAATCCATTTTAAGAGCGAGCCGATTTCGTAAGGAGACCGATGCAACACCGTTACGAGGACGTGGCCCGAGGTGTGACTAAGCATCCAGTAGATATTCTCTCTCCTCCAGCGTGGCGATACGCGAGAAGCCACTCGGGAGGAGGATGGCAGGCCCTGTTTTTCTTGCCTCACGCATACGATCCGATGGCCTCGGACCTCTGTTGTTGCGTTACACTTTTGCCACGCCCCGATCGGACGGGCAAACTCATCGCGAAAGTGAAACGCAATAAAGGAGCCACGCCGGAGCGAGAGAGCCTCGACATCCATGAAACGGCTCAACGGAGAGGCTACACGCCCGAGAGAAGGAACGAGAGGAGCCGGCCGTTCTGTATCCGTGATGCGGAGAGAGAACGGTGGACGAACGAGGTGAATGAGAAAAGAGAAAGATCGATCGAAATCTCAAGGCTTGGAAATCGGTTTCCTCGCCACCTACCAACGGCAGTCGTCGATCCGCGACCGAATGTAGGTATCTTCTCGACCGAAATTCTCAGGCTGGCTTTGGCATCGTCGTTCCCATTGCCGATGTTACTCCTTAAAATAATGTGTTTACATTTTCATTTCATTTTCAAAAATCGATTTGAACTCTTATGCCAATAGTGATTACATTTTTTTTTTTTTAATATGAATGAGAACTCTTTTTTACATCATAGTTATTTAGAATATTTGCTCTCGATTTTCAAATGAATAGATTATATATGTGTGTATCAGAAGTTGATATGGTTAAAAGTCGAAAATATTGAGTATCGGCATAAGAATTACATTATACAACGTCAATAGCGTTACATAATCGATTCGATTTAGTGGAAAATATTATCTTCGTGCTAAGCAATTGGTGGACCAGTTCCATAATAGAAAAAAGGAAAAAAAAGCCGCGAAATTTCTCGGGGAGGGATCTATCCGCGAAATCACGGCACGTCCGCTCGCTTTTTCGATCTCATCTCGTTCCAGTTTGCACGCGTGATTTCACTGGACGGGTCAGCC